>NC_079148.1:10283076-10464076 GCF_945859685.1 Eupeodes corollae | reverse complement strand
AAAAAAAAATTTGTCACCTCGAACATTTTACTAAAAAAAATGATTTTATCTCTAAAATAATTTTGTGCAACGAAAAATAAAGTTTAAACTGACATTTTTTGTAATAAATAATAAAAACCCAAAAAAACATTACTCAAAGTTAGTAAAAATTGAATTTACACTCAAATATCCTTTTAAATACTTGAGATTATGGCTTTAAATTTATTTTGTCTTTTAAAAAATATTGTTGTCAACATTCATTAAAATTTTGAGAAAAATCTAATTGACAGTTTTTTTTACAAAAAAATAAAAGCCTTATACTAAAACTTGTTAAAAATTGATTTTCGACTTAAATAGCTTTCCAAAAAAAATATTGTCTTGAAACTTTTTTTTTATTTCACAGAAAATATTGTTAAGGATAGTATTTGTTTTTAATCAAACAGTTTTTATAAAAAAATAAAATCTATAAAAAATAGTACGCAAATTTGGTAAAAATTAATGTGTGGTTCTTGATATCTCTCAAATTAATTGCATTCATCGAATTTATAAAAATTTAAAAAATCTAATAAAATTGGAAAGCATTTGTTTTCGACTAAAAATCTTTTTTTAACAAAACTAGATTTTCAAACTAAACTTTTCCTAGATGTGAAAAATATTGTTGGAAATTTAAACTTTAAAAATATTTACTTGGCAACTTTTTTGAACAAATCGATAGAAAGCGTTTGAAAAGCGTTAGATTAGATACAAATATTTTTAGATGCATAGTTATTTGGCGTTTATAAATATACGTTTAAAATTTAAATTTCGTAAAAAATATGGTATTTCTAAAAAAAATATACTTTTGAAAGCAAAACGAAGTTCCTAAATTTATCAAATTTTCCGTTTCTGATCAAACATATTGTATGAGGACAATTGTTATAAGTGTTCTTAAAAAAATATGAGCAATACCCAAGAACAAGCTTATATTTTTTTTTTGTAAAACTGCAACTTACTCAAAGTGTTACCAAATTTTGAAAAACGTTATTATTCGATTCTTACAATTACTTTGTGGGTTTTATCAATGTTTGTTCGCAAAACATTCGAAGTGATTATTTCGTCACAATGTTTTGTATAAAATTTGATTGAAGTCGTTGCAGTTATTTTTCAAGAGATATTTGGGTCAACCAAATTGTTGTTATTTGTGGACAAATTTGGCACATATGCTCACATAATATAACGTCAAAAGAAGATATTATATAAACGCTGTTTCGCTTTTGTTTTAACGTTGTACACTAACGCCATCCACCCCGCCGGTAGAATGTTTTGACATTAACATACAAAGACAGCGTCTTTTTAAAGATCGTAATTTATTTTTGAACCTTAAAAATTCGCCGCGTTTTAGCGTACAGACTGTCGAAAAATATCGTTCTGAAAAAAAAATGTGATACAAAATTAAAAAAGAGGCTGGGATGTGACCCACACTGATAACTTCCCATCCCGTCTGTCGATTTGTCTTGCTTAAAACACTTTTTATGAAAAAACGGACTGTTGGATTTTTATATAAAAATTAATGAATATCGAAAAATATTTTTAATTTTTGAAAAGCTTTTTGAGTCGAAAGTAAATTTTTACCAAGTTTTAGTATTGTTTTTTTTAGAGTTTTATTTTTTGTAAACAAATTGTCAATTCGAATTTTCTCAAAATTTTACTGAATGTTGACAACAATATTTGTTGAAAGATAAAAGTAAATTAAAGTAAATGTCTCAAAGTTTTGAAAAGATATTCGAGTCGAAAATCAATTTTTATCAACTTTTATTAATTTTGTTTAAGTTTTTATTTTTTGTAAAAAAACTATCCATTCGATTTTTCTCAATATTTTTTATAATGTTAAAAATAATTTTATAAGACAAAATAAGTTTGAAGCCTAAGATTTCAAGTTTTTGAAAAGATATTTGAATCGATATTCAATTTTTACAAACTTTGAGTAATGTTTTTTTTAGATTTTTATTTTTTATAAAAAAAACTGTCAATTCGATTTTTCTCAAAATTGTATCAGATGTCAAAAACATAATTTTTCGTTGCACAAAATTGTTTTGAAGATGAAATCATATTTTGTTGTAAAATTTTTGAAGTGACAAATTTTTTTTCAGTTTTTTTTGATTTATAAAAAAACACGTTAAATTTTTTTCAAAAAAATATATTTATTTCATATGACGTTACAATGTATTATATAAAATTTAATTCAAGTTTGTAGCGTTTTTGGTTCGTAGGATTAACCAAAATGTTCACATTTTTTTCAAACTGCTATGGTAAAAAAGACTACAGACGCAATTTTCTGCATCTTTTTGTTTAATTATCTGTATAACAAAATTTATTTGAAAACGATATCTCTTCTGGTTCTTGATTTATGGACGACGAAAAAACGTCACGAACGTACGAACGTACGAACGTACGTACACACGCACGCACAGACATCTTTCTAAAAATCTTTTATTTCGAATCTAGGGACCTTGAAACTTCGAGAAATGTCAAATTTTTCAATTTGAAAAATGGGACCCATTACAATAACTTTCTATGGGAAGTTAAAAATAAAAACAATCATAGAAAGATTGTCTTATACAGTTAATGTTCCTAATGTGAATTTCATTTTGTTTAGCAAGCCTTCCACCTTTCGAGTTTCTTGAGCTATTGCGAGATCTTCGAATGTTATTTGTTTCATTGAACTAATGTTTCCTCCCATCATTTGCAATGGCGCTACGAGCTCTTTCACGGCTAACGATGATATCACACACCTGCAATGAAATAAAAGAAGCTCAAGAGCGGACGTATTGGTCTACACGCGTTGCACTAAGAATGTAATTTCGAAACTGAAAGATTTAATACTATGTATGTACATGTATAGTACATGATTTAAATCAAATTTAAGTCCGGTCTTAATTTTGGAGCTCTTTTAGAGGACTGTGATACAGTTGATATTATTACACCATTAATTTATTTATTGAGCAGGTTAATGGAGTTTTAATATATTTCTTTATGTTTTTAAATGTTTGAGTGCGTTATAATCTTTGCTAAACATCTCCACCACAAGCGTCTATCGTTAATCTTATGTCAATTATCTTTTATGTTACAACATCTAATTTGTTTCTTTAATCCTTACATTAACCGAAACAAGGTCGATTTTAGCATTTCTTATTTATCATAACTACAAACGAAAACAGCAATAATAACATTGAAGAATAAATACAAATAACATTAAACCGCAGCAGTATTATTTAAAAAGACACAAAAAACAAGTAAAAATACAAATTTTAAATAATCCAGCTAACAAAAAATAATATCACTTTGTTTTGTGATAAAATTCTTATTTAAATTTCGTCCCTGACACAATTTTTGCAAAAAAAAACACAAAAACTATTTTTTCCATTTCCATGTCCTGGCACAACATTTTTTCAATTAATAAATCATTAGCTTTTTGCCCCCATCTCGCCAATGTCACAAACAAATATTAATCCTCAAACAACACTCGGACATCCCGGCTTACCCCAAAAAAGTGCCAACAATAAATATTAATGTACAAACAGCATAAGCTGACACTTTAACAAACAAAATACAACAACAACACAATATCAACAAACGAAAGAGCGAAAAAAAAATATATATACAAAAGCCATTTCTGTCTAATTTAATATTCACATAGGAAACGGAAATTGTACATTTGCTTTCGCCATTGTTTTATGGTTCAAACAGTAAAAACAGTCTTTCGCACAAAAGTCTCATTTCTCCATCAGCAGTTCTTCTTTTACGAGTATAGTGTGCAGCAAGCGTTTAGAAAGTTTTCTGTAAATAATTTTATTTTATCCTTCATTTTCTATATTACAGCCATTGTCAAAATAATAGGAACAAAACTTTATTTTTGGTAAAATTTGGCATTACCACTTGTGTAAGACAACAAAATTTGAAGTTAAACTATTAAGTACCGGTTACGAACATAATTAAGAAAACCGAGATCCTAAAAGTCAAAATCCCCGAAAACCAAATCTCTAAAACCCACAATCCCGAAAATCCAACATTCCGAAATTCCAAAAACGGGGTTGTAGGCTTTCGGGATTTTTGATTTCAGGTTTTTGACTTTTTGGTATTTTTGAATATCGGTATTGTGGATTTTCGGGATTTTAGGTTTTCGGGGTTGTATCACTCTCCTATTTAGAAGTAAGGTATAATAAATATTGTGTTAGTGTTAGATTTAATCGTCTATATTCTGTAGACTTATAAAACGCTGCGCATAAATGTATAAGAACACTTGATTTAAAATTCAAAAGACAACACATTTCCACTTCAGACGTGCACCAAATAATTTTATTTGTTGATTGATTATAGTATTATATTTAGTTTGTCAATCTTTATTTTAATTTATTTCAATAAAACTTATTGTACATTAAATAAAATCTGTTTTGCAGATCATAATATCAAAATGTGCTAAAAGGAGCTTTAAAAAAATCAGTTTTGATAAAACCACTTTAAAAAATGAAAAACTTGGTTGGCGAATATGGCAAGTGACTTCTACTAAATTGTATACTATACTATACTTTTTGTAAATACTCAAAAAATACACCTTACCTCGAATATTTGTAGGTTTAAATAAAATAAATCCGTGGCTAAGTAAGTCAAAAGCTTTAGAAAAGTCAGTTTATACACAGTCAACCTTCGTCACAAAAAATCGACAAGAAGTTTTAGATCTGACTCTTGACTCGTTAAATCTCTCAAATAAAATATTGAATTGGAGAGTATCAAAGGAGAACTCGTTCTCCGATCCTCACTTATTGAAGGGACCCCAAAACCGATCCAATTCCGGAACTATAGGAAAACAAATTGGCCAAAATATAGGGCGACTCTGAAAAATCTGATTAAACCAGAACTTTCGGATCCGCCCTTGTGCGCTCTTGAACTCGATCAAAAGGTCGATGAACTTACAGCAGCCCTCAATAAAGCCATGGAAACTGCCTGCCCCCTCACAACAGTGCTCCACAAGTCCAACCATGCCTAGTTGTCTTAAAAAATCAGATGGCACATGGACTAACTCTTGCGAAGAAACGCTTAACCTGCTATTAGACACCCACTTCCCAGATAGCTCCCAATCCGTTAATACAACATACAGTCCTGGGTCGGGTATTAACTTAATTTTCCTCAAGGTCTGGTTACAAAAGAAAAATTGACATGGGCTCTGAATAGTTTCAAACCTTACAAATCTCCAGGTCCAGATCAAATCATACCAGCTGAGCTACAATATACCATTGATATAACTTCGCCCATCATTGAGATGATCTTTAAAAGTTGTATAAATCTGGTCTATATACCTCGGCGCTGGAGAGATGTAAAGGTAGTTTACATTCCCAAGGCGGGAAAATGCTCGCATGTCAACCCTAAGGACCTAAGACCTATTAGTCTATCATCTTTCATTCTCAAAACTCTGGAACGATTGATCGATATCCATATACGTAACAACATTGAGAAGAGACTATCAATGTCTCAGCATGCTTACTGCAAAGGGAAATCGGTAGAAACAGCCTTGCACACTCTGGTAAGAACTATCGAATACTCCCTAGATAAAAAGGAATACACTATGGTGGCCTTCTTGGATATTGAGGGCGCTTTCAACAACGTTGACACATCTGCTATCACTTCTGCTATGACGACCTTAAACGTCGAATACTCAATCTGTGAGTTGATTAATCTAATGCTAAAAAGCAGGATCATCAACTCCAGTTTGGGAGATTTTTGCACAAAAAGGTCTGTCAGTAGAGGCACTCCGCAAGGTGGTGGTCTGTCCCCTCTCCTGTGGAACATAGTGGTTAACCAACTACTAATATCATTTGAGAGGGATGGCTACAGAGTGGTTGCGTATGCCGATGATGTTGCTATCGCTGTCACAGGGGAACATCCTAATACACTGAGAGACCTCCTCCAAAATGCACTCAATATGCTCACTAGATGGGCTGATAACTGCGGACTTAGTATTAATCCTCAAAAAACAGACCTCGTCCTTTTCACACGGAAATACAAGATCCCAGTAATTGTACCTCCTTCGATAAAAGGTATACCACTAATTTTTACCAATGAAGCCAAATACCTTGGTCTGATATTGGACAAAAAATTAAGTTGGAAATCCAATATACAGGAAAGAGTTGAAAAAGCTACAGTAGCTCTTTTCCTTTGCAAGAAAACTATAGGAAGCAAATGGGGTTTTCAACCTCGCATAACCTACTGGCTATACACATCGGTCATCCGACTAATACTTATGTACGGGGTTGCAGTATTGTGGACTGCACTGGAGAAAGTCACATACTGCGACATACTCAGCAGAGTTCAGCGCACTGCATGTCTCTGCATAAGCGGGGCATTGAGAACCACACCCTCAGCAGCGTTAGACACTCTCCTCCATCTGACACCCCTCGACATCTTCAGTAAACAAGTGGCAGCGAGTACAGCGATAAGACTCGACGCCTCATCTTAATGGACCAACAACAATGTGGGACACTCCATCATTTTGAACCTCTTTGGCTCTATACCAAAGTACATAGACTACACTATACCTAAACCCCTATTTGGAAAAAACTTCCAGGTATCCATTCCATCCAGAGATGAATGGGAGGACAAAAAACTCCTGGATAACAAAAGTATTCATTTTTATACAGATGGATCTAAGACAAATGAGGGAGTTGATGGTGTTGTGTACTCAGAAAAGCTTAATCTAAGCATCTCATTCCGCCTCCCTAATCATTGTAGCGTTTTTCAAGCGGAAATTTTGGCGATCAAAGAGGTTCTCTCCTGGCTAAGAGAAAACTTGATATCAACTTCTGATATCCGCATCTTCTCTGACAGTCAAGCTGCTATCAAATCCCTTGATGGTGTCTCGACCAAATCTTTGACGGCCCTCGATTGTCGATCGTCTCTTATGGAGATGGCGCAGCAATTTAACATTCACCTCTGTTGGGTGACGGGCCACAGAGACATCACAGGTAATTGTAGAGCCGATGAACTCGCTAAAAATGGAACCGTCAAACCTATTTCACCTGAAAGGGAGAAGATAGGTATACCGATAGCTACATGTAAACTTATGCTTAAAGGAACAGCTTTTGCGATAGCAAATTCTAGGTGGCACAACTTACCAACATGCGCAGCCACAAAACTCATATGGCCTTCAATGGACCTAAAGCGCGACTTGTTATCTCAAAGCAGACTTCATATTAGCTCCCTAATAGGTGTCCTTACAGGACACTGTCTTATATAGGCAGACACGCAATACGACTTGGCGTAGCCTCAAATGACTTCTGTAGGAGCTGCATGGACGAAGAAGAAGAGGAAACAATCTCTCATCTCTTATGCACCTGCCCTGCTCTTTCACTCAAACGCAAACTTCATCTGGGGGACTACTCTTTTGATAATCCCAGCGAATTAGCTAAAAAGGATATTAAATATCTTCTTCGCTTTATAAAAAGCTCAAAATGGTTCTACTAGTTAGAAGTAATTCTCTAGATTCATGTGGTATCACAATGGGCCTTTCTCTTGGCCTAAGTGTGTGGATTCAAAATCCGCAGCCACGTTAACCTAACCTAACCTAACAGTCAAATTCATAACATTGTTCTAAAGCGTTTGAACATATGTTTGACAATATGAGGAGATTTGTAACGGTTGATCTTTTTTTCACAAAACCATGTTGATGTTCCCAAATGAGATTCTTCCTAAAAAATGTTACACATTCACAAACAACTTGCTCAAACACTTTAGGACTGCAAGAAAGCTTTGCAATGGACCTGTAGTTGCTTTTATAAGCCTTCTTACCTTTCTTGAAAATTGGTGTTAGAAATGACTTCTTCCATATACCTACTGGGAAATTTGCCTGTTTTACACTTTTTTTCATACTATCGGGGCCGTCTAAACAGTCATCATTCAACGCGCATAAGAGATCAATGTGCTCTGTAAGACAGTTATGTGACTACAGCTAGTTGATGAAAAGGAGTGAAGATTATGAGAATATATTTCATCAACTTCTTCAGGGCTATTAACTAAGGACTCACGGATATTGGTTGCGGAAGCGTTACAGATATTAACAATTTTAACTAATAAATTAGTGACGTTTAGAGATATAAGTTTCAAACTAATTCTATTTTTTAAAAATATTATTTTTGACATATGGTAACATTTTTAGAGAACTGCAATTGACAGTTTGTTTTATGAAATGAAAATGGTAAAAATTGTTATCGACTCTAATATTTCCAGAACAATTAATATATAAAGTAAGTAAAATTAAATGAAAAATATTGATACTAATCCTGTGTTAAGCTATAAGAAATAGCTATCTTATTACGGTACAAATAAATATCTTGAGAACAAAGAAATAAGCTGACGTCAGAGTTGATTCATCAATTATAAAGATTGTTGTTTAAGTATTTAATGTTAAAGAACATACAAAAGGGTTTTGCATCCCAGCCTATTTTCAATTTAGTTTGAGGTCCATTTTGTTGGTCAAACTTCGAGAATTCGAAGTTTTATAAAAATTACCTAATAGATTTTTATGACATTTCTTAGACATTTTTTTTATTTTGTGTTGTTTCAATATAAAACATATATTTTTGTATTGCTCTTGAAAAGTACTCTTAAAAAAACTTATATTTTGGTTTTCAATTTTTTAAGTAACTACATTTCAAACAATTATTTGTTTAAAGATTAAAAATGTATATTTTTTCAAGATTCAGTATCTCAGAAACTCGTCAAACCTTTTAAAAATAATTGTAAAACGTAAAATTGAAATTCTAGACATCATTTTAAAATTAATACAAGTTTAAAAGTTTTCCAAGAGTCCAAACAAAACCTAAAAGTAATTGCATACAGCTTTTTCAAGACTTGTTTTTTTTTTATAATTGACGGGAACTCAAGTTGTTATTAATACCCTTAACATGTTTAAAGTTAAACTGTGTTTAACAGCGCGAGCTTTAGGAAAATAAGGAAGGATGAAAGAGGAGATACGATGCACATTGGTCTTAAGGTTTAGAATGTTAAAATGATAGGTAAAAACAGAGTTGGGTAAAGCATTCCCCATTTTCGATGTGCAGTTAAAACAAATCTCTATACTTGACAGTACGTCCGAAACTGAGCTCAAGGGTCAACTGATGAGCATTCTTCGAAGTACGTGTGTTACGGCTGAGATGTTTGAGGGGGGAATGCAACTGGCTTATTTGACAGAACACTGTTTATAAAAATATCGGTAGAACAACGAAAGGCATGAAACATTGCAGCGGTGTTCGAGTGACGTAATTGTGTCGGTTATAGTTCTATAGCCTATCATTTTCAAAGCCCTTTTTTGGATCCTGTCCAAAATACTTCAATTTGTTTTAGGGGCACCGGCCCAAATATGGGAGTTATGTTCTAGTTTTGGATGAATGAAGGCTTTGTAAATTACAGCTAGATCAGAAAGTACACGAAATTTCTTGCACCGTCGGAGAAATCCTAAGCATCTAGCAGGATTTTTAGCTATATCGAATATGTGATCATTCCATAAGAGGTGATCTTTGATACACATACCTAGCACTAAAAGTTGATTAGTTTCCTGGATGCAAGTGCCACTCATCAAGTGCGGCATCGGTGGGTTACGCTTTAACGACAAGAGACAGCATTGAGTTTTTGAAGCATTAATTGCTAGACGGTTTATAATTCCCCATTGGACAATGCTGTCGAGATCAGAATTTAATAAGCTTATCATTCGCTGCCGTTTAAGTTCCACATCTAAAGGACCAGGATCTGAATATAGAAACGAATATGAAAAGCTGAGGGTACTGCCGTCAGCGAAACAGTTTAATGGATTAAAAGTGGCAGACAAGAGATCGTGTATGAGTATGAGGAAAAGAGTCGGAGAAAAACGGAGCCCTGGGGAACACCAGCATTTATTTTATGAATTTCTTGTATTGAATGGTTAGAAAGGTAATTTGTAATCCAACGAAGAAGATATTCATCAATACCAAAAGCACGCATTTTCGATTAGAGAGCTTGGTGCCAAAGTCTATCAAATGCCTTTGAAATATAAAGTTCAATAATCTTATTTTCTCCTAAACGATGTTAAGATTTGGTCGGTGAGATAAACCATGAGATCACCAGTGAACCTATTGCTACAAAAGCCATACTGTCGGTCATTAAGAAGCTTCCGTTCTTAGCATTATTTTATTAAAACAAAACTAATTTCAAAATTGAGAAATGTCCCTATTTTTGTGGCCAATACTGAACGTATAGGAGTATCTATATGCTTCGAGACGGGCTAAGGAATGTTTTTATGGGAATTGAGCAAAACCGTCGTTTTAAGGGGGAAAAGAAACACAAATTGTTTTTTTTTTTTAATTCTTTGCGTATTTAAATGAATTCACTTCTTTTTGTCCCCAAAAGACCAAATCAAGCACCATCAACAAAGCAGCACTATGTATACAAGAGTAAGTAGTACGAATAGAGTATTTCCATATCCTCGCCGCCATCATATCAATTTTATGGCAAAGTTTCTATTTCAATTTCCATTTTAAATTAACGACCTTGAACAACAAGGCAAATGATGGTCTCCGATGGGAACTGGGTTGAGACTTGAGAACTGTGCTGTGTACGAGTATATCCAAGAACTAGGACAAGTTTGTGGACTTTCTACTAAATATATATATTTTTCCTGATATGGTGGTGGAAATGGTGTTGGTGAATGGAGTTTTTCAAAAATGTGTTTTTTTTCCCTGTTGCTCCATGTGGATAGGTTTAAGTTGAGGTAAATTTCCCAAGAGAGATGATGGAAATATAATTAATTACTACAACTAGCCACACATAATGGGTCATTCAATGTGCACCATGTGGATACTTTGGTAGGAGTATTTCTGCCTATACCTATAATTTTGTGAGGCATGAATAAAATGATGGTGGAGTTATACTTGACGCAGCTTTTGAAGCCATTATACATTTATTATAAATTGGACTCGGGAAGGTGATTAAGTAATAATGCAAAAGAGTGTAATTTTAAATATTAATGTTCTTGTTGAAGAAGTGTTTACTTAAAAGAATAAATTAATTAGATTTTAATGACTCATATAACAATGAACGCATATCAGGCAAACAAACAAAAAAAACAGCAACTTAAGGCGTTTGGGTTGTGGGCTTGTACTAACTTAATAAATATTTTTAAACATATTACAATTGAATATGTTGTAGAAATGCGGTGTAAAAATGTTATATCTTTTCAATGGAAATCTTCAAAAGACACACCGTAAGAATCAATATTGAGTAGTGTGGGACTATAACCGAACTGACACCTCCGGATAATCAGGATTCTTTCTTAAGTTAAAGTTTTCTTTAGGAGAAATTTATAGTATCAGTGCTTTCCCATAGCGTTTTAATCATAAGCCCTGGTTCTTCCTAATATTGTCTTGTACATTAAAGACGGTTTTCATTTCAAATCTTTTATTTTGTATATATTAAGCACACGCTCAATCTGATTTTGTTTACGCTTATTATACCAAGCAATAGACCGAGCATTATGAAAGGGAAAAAGGCTTGGAAAGAAATCGTCGTTGCTGTGTATTACAATGACTAAGAAAGCCAAATAATGGAAAAGAATTTCACATTCACGAAGTACGGCTCAAGAATGAATCTCTGTACTTGACAATACAAATGAACTTGGATTCGAGGGTATACTGACTATTTCTCTATAGCATTCTTTAAAATAACATTGAAAAATGGTAAGACAAGACCTCTACGAGCGACGGTGTTAAAGCGATGCAAGTGATTCAACTATGAAAGCATCATCAATTATAGTGAATTCTGTACATTTTATACTGTCCAAGAGATTTAAGTAAATTGCGAGAGCATCAGCCCAGAGATAAATGTTTTACTCTAGTCGTATATAAAGGGTCATTTTTTAAAAGTTATAGGAAAGTTTAAAAAAAACACATGCAATTCAGAAAATTGCATGAAATATTTTTTTGAATCGATAGTTCGGTTTGAAAATTATTTCATGCAAGTGTTGACCTTGACTGCACCTCAAATGGTTCATCCGCTTAGTCCAGTAACCGTCTTAGTAGCAACCGTCTAATGCGTCAATTGAAGCGGACTTGTCTGTAAAAACTTGAACAAATCGCACGATCTAAGCGGCCAATTGACCGGTTCCAAACGTGAAATAAAATGTTCCCGAACTCGCCTCTCAATAAGTCCATTGTTGCGCGTGCTATGTGGCATGTGGCACCGTCTTGTTGAAACCACATGTTATGCAAGTCAAGCTCTTTCATTTTGGAAAAAAAAAGGTGAACAACATCTCACGGTAGTGCTCACCATTCACAGTTACATTACGGTCCAATGATGCCTCCAGCTCATAAACCCACCAAACTTTGACTTTACTGGATGCATTGCAATAGCTATGCTTGTGGTTGATTTTCACTCTAAAAATCGACAATTCTGCTATTTACGTACCCATTGAGCCAAAAATGAGCTTCGTCGTCGAACACAATTTTTTAAAAGAAGAGCGCGATGAACTTTTTTAACAGAGGTCGCATTTCGATGAAATTTAATAACTTGCAAGCGTTGTTCGTTTGTAAGATGATTCGTGCTAAAATTAAAGTCCAAAATGAAAATGTTTGAATATAAAACAAAACACAAAACATGTGTCAGTTGTTTTAACCAGTATTGCCAAAAAGAAATAGCTAAAAATCATCCTTTAGGCTTAGGAAACCCAAATATCTAGATGCATTTGTGATCCTTCCGCATTTTTTTGTTGAAATTTTTGGTTCGTTAAGTTTAATACGCTATGTCTGCTTCCATTGGTTGTACAGTTCTCTAAAAAGATAGTTTGTAACATAAGATTCCATTGTATTTCGTAGTAATTCCTGAGAACCTCAGTATGCCGTTTGTACTCACTTTCCAAGTGCCAAAACTTTATCAGAGGATTAAGTGACATCAATATCATTTTGGAATGTTTATTTTTAAATTAAAACTGATGATTTGGAATTAGTCTTTTCTCTTCTTTTATTTTTCTCAGCCTTTTTTAATAACAATTTTTGTAAATTGATCAGTAAGCTTCTTGGTCTTTTTCAGACTTTTCAGAAATCTATAATAAGTGAATCATTTTTAAATTCACTAATTCTTTTTTAAGTTAGTTGTTTAGACGTTAAAAGACTGCCTTAATAATATAAAATTAATCTAAACAAAATATGACTAAAAGTTCGGGAAAGGTTCAAATAATTTATAAGTTTTAAATAACGTACTGATGTTTTTTTAGTATAGAAGATAAAATGCTATCAAAAACCATTGAAAATAGTTTTAAGTTAGTTGATGGAAACATGTGTTACAGTCCATAAGAATGTCTGATGAAAGAGTGATTTTTTTTTTCAAGAACAGTTTCCTGGCTGTATTATTACAAAAAGAGACGATCACTATTGACTTTTTTCTTTATGGTAACAAGACACATAAATGTGTATTTTAAAGCTTTACAATCGATTCAAGACTTTAAAGATGGTATTTGTAAAATAAGCGTAGCCGCATACAGTTGCAAAAGTGCGAACATGATATGGAAAATTTTTTTAAAAGGATATGGTGGTCATTTACCTGATTTCATCTTAAATAATTAAAGACATTAGTTAAAAGATTTAAAAATCCATTGGTTTATCTTAAAGAATTTATCGCTTTTCTTAAATATCCTAATTAAACCTCTTATTGGAAACAGTGTAAATTCTGATTAAAATATAAATGTCGTTATTGTTAACTCAAAAGTTACCAAATAAAGGGTGGATGGTCCGCAAACATTAACAACTAAACTCCAAAATATATCAAAAACGAACATTAATACACCGTCAAAAACGCAACTTTATATAAGGAAGTGTATTTGGTAACTCATGTATAAAAAGTGTGTCTAAAATCGCATTTGGTTTTGAAAGTTAATCCCTTATAAATATTTGTTTGTGATAAACAACAACATTTGCTGACTTCTGCATAACTATTTTGTGGGACTATCAATAAAATTGTAATTACAAATTCATTTAAATTGAAAACCTAAATAGAAAAATGGAATATTTTATAAGTTCAAATATTCACATTTGAAACAAAAAAAAAATAAAAATAATACTAGAAAATGTAATTATAATCTAAAATATGCACACCCAGCTCAATTATTTTGACTTTTTAAGTTTCAAAGAAAAAACACACATCTGCCATTATTCCCATCGTAAAAATATATTTTATGGAATTTATTCTTTTTATGCTTCAGTTTGTTGATTAAATGTTACGTTTTTTTTTTGAACAAATTTCTGATGTTTCATTTAAATGTTTTTCGATTTACTGTAGGATTTATTTATAATTTTGTTTTATTTTTTAAATATTTTAATTCTCTTCTTCTATGGTTTTCCATTGATGTGCAACGATTTTCGCAAAACCAATTGTTATTTTCGAAGCAACTTATTTCGTTTTTCTTTTATAAAAAAATATAATTTTTTATCAGAATTTTTCCACTTTGCTTGCTTCTGAGAAATAAATGAAAAACTCAATGCATATTAACAATGTTTTATTGTTGTATAACTAAAGAGACAGAATTTGATGTTTTGTTATTTTTAAATAAAGAATTTAAAACAAACAAACAAAAAATGACAAGAGAAAAAGATAAATTTTGAAATCAATTTATTCAACGCTAATGGAAAACATGATGGTGGTTGGTTCAATCTCTGAATTCTAGTTAATTTTTTTATTGTCTTATATTTTTTTTTTCAATGAATTTAAATAAATATTTAATGGGTGACACTAAAGAATATATTATAGGGAATTGTTTGCTCGGTTGTAATTATATTTAATTAATAAATTAATACCTATTTAATGGGATACACAAAATTGAAGTAATTGGAACAATAATTCATTATTGCTATTTGTTTGGCGAAGTTAAATATCATTTCCTTTTTTATGATACAGTATTAAAATAGCTTAACAATTAAATACATTTTTGTATTTTTATCCAATGGGTCTTCTATGTATCCCGACAACCCAGCTTAAAATGGTTTCATTTATTGCTTGCAGAGGGTTTTGCTTTAAAGGAAGGTTTTTTAAGATTGAACAAAGCAAGTTTTATATGGGATATTAATTAGGTTTTATCTTTGTTTAAGAACCCTAGCAATGGCAATATGTGTGAACTATAACATCTTTTAAATAGAAAAAAGTGCAATTTTCGATAACATTGGCAATAAAATCTGGCTGAATTTGACCGATAGCATCAATAATGTTGTTTTTAAGGGCCACGGTGGTGTTTGCGGATTATTCGTATAGACCTACGACTTAAAACAGCACCACAAGAAATAGTTTAAATGACACTATCTTCGTGGCCATTTCATGTTGCCTCGGCACGAGATAACCATGGCCAAAATACCACTCACGCGTTACATCAATTCTGTCTTGAGCTATTTAGGCCACAAGAATTTGATGATCATGGACGATAACCGTTGACGGTGGCCAGCATCATTTTCGATTGGAAATATGTGAATATTACGTAGATTGGTATTGTCCGAAACCCAATATTGCTGCTTATTAAGTTATACATTCATACACGAATAGAGGTACATGAGACCAAATTGGGGTCAACTTCCAACTGCTCCAAAACCCAATTAGAGAACACAAGAGACAATGCGTATGATCCTTTGGTTTAACCCCTTGGTAAATTGGTTTTTGTATGGGTACAGTGTTAAATCAAGACGCAGTATTCGTCATGTTCTTGAGAGCAACGCACAATCGACTGTCTCGGATTCTGCTCCACACTTTCGCAAACATCACAAATGTATTCGGCAGACTTGAATTTGGACAAAATATTAGCAATTTGACTTGGAAGGGCGACCATGTACCCCATAAAAGAGGCGCAACGCGTGCATCGTTGCTATTAGAGAAAAATCTGTGCTGTTACCTGCCATGTTAATTTCTCTTAAGTAACTGATTAAAAGAAGTTATTTTGACAGAAAGTGAAGGAAACAATTCGGCCAATTTAACTTTATACAAATTACAGTAAAGTAATTTGTAAGTAAAGTCAGGCAAACGGTGGAAACTTTTTTGGAATGTGGAAATCATTTTACCGACGACGACTTTTGTGGATATACTGCCGGTAAACATCTACTATAGAATAATATGTTTATAGTACTTTTTACATTAACTGTAATATATTCATATAGCTAATTGAAGCGGAATGGTAGATTTAAAATACACAGACAATTGTTTTAAATGAAACAAACCTTACCAATGTATATATAACCCACAAGGTCTGATTACAAGGGACAAGCTACAATGGGCTCTCAACAGCTTCAAGCTATCTAAATCTGCAGGACCAGATGGAATAATATCGATCTACAAGAAACTGCTGACATAATTGCACCAATCCCTGACGAAATTTTTACCAGCTGTCTTTACCTGGTCCATATTCCTTCGGCATGTAGTGAAGTTAAAGTTGTTTTTATACCCAAAGCAGGTAAATTCTCGCAAGTCAATCCCAAATATCTATGACCTATAAGTCTATCATCATTCCTTCTTAAGACCTACACACCTTAGTACGCAACATCGAATATTCTCTCCATCCTAAAGTGTTCACTATGGTTGCTTTCCTTGACATCGAAGGTGACCTTAAACAACGTGGACATATCTGCACTAACATCTCTAAATGTAGAGGGTTCGCTTGGGGAGTTAATTCATTTAATGTTAACTAGCAGAATAATTAACTCCAAACTGGGCAACTTTTTTGGGTGGTGTTCTATTCCTTTTCGTCTGGAACCTAGTTTCAAATGAAATCCTAATCTGGATGCTCGGAGGGTTTTAGAGTGATCGCTTATGCGGACAACGTTGCTATAGCATTTTAACAACTTAAAAGAATTCTTACAAAATACGTAAGACAGACTAATACTTTGGGATGATCGGTGTTTACTGGGTGTTAACCTATACAAAACCGATTTAGTCTGGCAGTATGGTGAACTGCTTTAAAGAAAGCTATAAGCCACGGCAAATTAAATGAAGTCCAACGTTCAGCTTGCCTATATATAAGCGGATGGCTTCACACAACCCCATCTCTGGCACTGGATATCTTACTCCACCTAACACCTCTTGATATATTTAGCAAACAAATAGTTTCAAGCTCTGCTATTCGCCTCAAAGCTTCGTTGCAGTGGACTTACAAAAACATTGGCCACTCCGTAATTCTTAGGTATTTAGAATCAATTCCAAAGCACACAAAGTACACCATCCCCCAACTGCAATTTGACAAAAACTTCCTGATTTCTATATTTCCCAGATCTTCCTGGGAGAATAAGGCATTCCTGGAAGACGAGTCAATCCATTTTTAAACAAAAGAAAGGAATGGTGGAGGTATGTACTCTGAACGACTGAAAATAAGTCTCTCATTTCGCCTTCCCAATCATTGTAGTGTGTCCCAAGCGAAACTTTTGGCGATAACAGAAGCCTTGTCCTGGCTTAAAGAAAACGTGATATCAACATCTGATATCCGTATTTTCTCAGATAGTCAAGCTGCTATCAAATCACTAGATTCTGTCTATACAAACTTTATAACAGTCCATAACTTTTAATCATCTCTAATGGAGATGGCACAACAGCCAGGAACGGTACAGTGCAGCCCAGAAGAGGAGGAAACAGTTCTTCACCTTCTCTGTACATTCCCTGCTCTCGCCCGAAAATGCAAAAATTACCTAGAAGAATTCTTCTTAAACGATCTAAGCGATCTAAATTATATCGGTATAATCAGCCTCTCACGTTTTGTAAGGGACTCAAGCTGGTTTCATTGAGCTTAAGAGGAAGCCTCAAGATTCATGTAGTATCACAATGGGCCATTAAACTGGCCTAAGTGTTTCCGTTTCCCTCTTGGACAGCCACTATAACCTAACCTAACACTCGTCGCTAATATTATTATGAGTTAAAGCTTCTTCTTCATTAGAATAGCGACCACACTAAAATTGTGCAACCAGAAGTAGTTTGACTCCCTCAATAGATCTTTTGGTCTATTAGACGCTTGGAGAGCAGCAGAGTCTGAGTCAGCGAAGAAAATGAGCTGTTAAAATAACCCAACAGTTCAGCTTGAAAATATTAAAAACTGCAGTGTTTCGTTAGTAAAGAAACATAATTTTGTTTAACTGCTGAACTACTTATCGTCAATAATATTATCAACTTTGAAATGTCTCTGGTATTAAATAAAAATGTCTTAAATACAATTCAATAATTTGACGGCACCGAGAGAAGAATGAATGCCATAAGAATTTTTCAAAGATACATCACTCGTACTTCTTTAAAACGTCAAAAAATTATACGACAATATTTATTCGAATTCTGTTGTACAAAAAGCTTTTAATCCTTCGTTTATCCATTTACTTTATGAGTACCATTGCCAAACACTTTTGTGGAATTCTATTTGATTGACCTATGAAATGGGTTTATCAAAATAACGCTATTACCGAATAACTAAACTCAGAATAATACTCTATCAAAAAGTGAACAAAATCACCATCAGTGCTTATTTTTATTATCCTGTCAAAATGTCTCCATTCTTATCTATCAAAAGGCTCACCATGAAACCGGAAGTTATTTCCTGTGGCGCCAAAATATAAAATAAACTATTATTTATCTTAATATCTCTTAAAACGCCAAAAGGAAATGAAATATGTAAGTCTCCTATAAACTAATTTTTGGGTCTCTTTTATAACGCTTTTATACAGCAAAGGTTTGTATGCATGTATAAAGTTTACATCTTCATCATATCAAAAGTCAAGAAGTAGTATGTCACAAGAAGTGACTTCATGACATATGCCTTTGACTGTCTGCGACTTATTCATCTTTTTGACAAAGCGCAAAATTGTCCTGTCACATTTGATTAACTCTGCCAAATCTCGATAGAGCAACGCCATAACATAGGGAAACGGATACGGATATGTTTAATGTTTCTTGGCAGCCAAAAAAAGGATAATAAATAACGTGATTCTTTGAATCTTGATTCCTTTATAGGATGGGTACCATATAGAGATGTCATAACGTCTTCAAGGGGGTATTTTGTGAATTTGATTAATTGGGTGGTTGGTTGACAAGAATTTATATTTATTAGCGTAATCTTATTATTAGTTGGAATTTGACGAAGAGAGGATATCAAATTTACAAACACTCTTCATAAGTTCAACCTCAAGCTTATCAACACGTGTTTATTCTGTATCAAAATTATAGTTCTCTAATAAAATTTAAACAAAAAAGAGCCTCACCAAAAGAACCACATTCCCCACATACTCGTAGATCATATGTCTTGAAAATAGATATCTGTAAAATCTGGCTTTGCTGACAGAGCCGTTTAGAATCACCAGTTGCCATCATCATCGTCATCGCCATATCGTCATAAATGGTTCCCATTAGACCCAGTTCACTTTGTATCCTGCATCGATGATGATGATTATACCTCCTTTCTCTCTCTGTGGATGCTACCCTCGCTTCCGCCGCCATCGTATCTAACTGCTCGTACGTGATTTCATTCAACATGTCCATGGTGTTCCGGTTCACAATCATTGAGTTCGGCGGCGTATGATAAAAGGCCTCAAGTGAAATCATAGATACTACGAGTATACGTACTATGAGTATAAATGTACTGACTAAACTGAGCAGTTAGGTCTGGAGAGCATCCCAACATATAGCGTTCATAAATCCTGCCAGTTATTACTTTATAGCCGACCCTCTCTAATAAAGGCATCATTTTACAGCAGCAACAATATAACGAGTACAAAAACAACAACAACAACAGCTTTAGATACATTTTGAGAATTTTTTTTCATTTTTATTTCACTAAATAAAACCATTAGATAACGATTGTTCATGGGATTTTGACCGCATGGCACTAAATTGGGGATATTTTCGTTTATTTTTGTTGGTAATAATTTGTGTGTAATCCGATAGAGCGGTTAGGGAGTGACAATATTTTGTCTCCTTATTTTTTTATAAAATAGTTATTGGGTTAGGAAATATTGTGTACATATTAAGAGATTGTTTTTTCATTTCACCCCAAAGTGGTAATCGATAGATTGTTTGTTTTGAGATTGAAAGTGTAAAGTTTTTGGAGAATTGTTTTGGGAGTTTAATATTATACGATGTTCAAAATTTATGAACAGAAAAAATTGTATGTGAAAACTTATTGATTTTGAAATTGTAGGCCTCGAAAATTTTTAAGTTTGCTAAAAGTTAATGGACATATGTGTTCCATTTTCTTTTTTTCACCTGAATGACATAATTGTTGTTCTTGTTAGTGAAATTGTCGATCCTTTTATGAAAATATTTGATTTCTTAATTTCACAAGGACGAAAAACAACTTTTCCAAATCGTTCTTTGTCAGCAAAAACCTTAGGCAAGATAATGCGCTGTTATTCGATTTCTTCAACATCGTCCTTGAAAGAATTATACAGAGCCGACACGTCATCACTGGAGGCACTTTCTTTTTAAGGTCTGTCTAATTACTCGCATATGCGAATTAAATAAGTCGTTGTCAATAGCACTCTTGTCAATTTTGAGTCAGTGGCAAAAATGGGTTAGGTGGTAAATAAATAAAAATGATCTGCAACATTGACATTTCAGTCAAAACGTCACCATCGGCAGTCGTACTTTGAGGTATTTAAGGACTTTTTCTACCTGGGATCCGCTATGAATGCAAAAATCAACAAAATCCCAAGCCAAAAAAAAAGTACTCTGAATCGATAAACCAGGGTTTTCGAAAGCGGTTATAGTCTTCAATTCATCCACTTGTTAAAATAGCTTAAAATATGCTACCCGTTTCTACTACTTAACTGATCTTCCACTGTTGACCAAACACAACATTAATATAACACCTCCCATAAGTTCAGATTGTCAGCAACATTTCCGATTGAGCATTTACAAAATAATGACATTGCTTGTTTCGAAAAGTGTCCAGACTTTTAAATAAGTTAGAAAGTTTAAATTAATTCGAAAGAGTTGTTCATTTATTAAGGGATGCGTTATCAGAAATAGCAAGCATTGGAATTGAGTATGCAATTTCGAAAAGGGTACATGTAGATATTTTGTCAAAAACTTTTTTATAACAATGTGAGGTAAATTCTTGTCTACACCTATTAAGATCGAAAACAGCAAATCTCTGGTATTAATTCGACTGCATATAAACGTCATCGCCTGTACATAAACAACTTCGAAAACGGCACATTATGGGAGATGTGCCTTTTTGGAACTTCTTGATTTAAAAGTACGTCCGTTATATCTCTCTCTCTTTTTTGGTTTGATAATATAATCAAATATTGCATCAGTCACTGTTTTGCAAGCAGTTAGCTAACACGTCACGTTGTGCTTTCATAATAAGTTCTTATGATTCCGACAGTTCCAAAAAAAGGTGTTACAAATACTGAGAATTATAAAAATATCGTCATTAAAACTTCTAAAATCAAAGGTTTACTTCATTTAAACCACAAAGGGAAACGATTACCAGTATGACAAACAGGAGTGAGTTTCCGGTGCCCCCAAAAATGTTTTGCAAAAATGTCTGAAGACAATATATATAGAATCAACTTTTTTTGGACAAAAAAACGAACAAGATATATATATATATAGAGTTATTTGTACCTAAAGACACCACAAAACGAACCGAGGATCAGACTAAGACAAAACCTAAAACGGTTTCCTTCAAATATTTAGTCGACATTGGCGCGGAAAAAAAAGGTTTTTAAATCTGTCTTTGTAAGTTTACATGAAATAACCGTTAAGAGATGTCGACGTTAGGCAGAACTAAAAAAAACAAAATAAAATACCACAAGACCTGAGAGGCAAACCAGGAGGTTTAATAAGTAATGTTGGTGAATATTGCATTAAAATCCACGAATTCATAGATAATCTTAAAAAGAAGGAAATCCATTTTTCCAACAATATAACAAAGCAATACTTGTCATCTTCGTTAAAAATAAAAAAATTCCATAACGTGTTTTTGAATCGGTTCCCTGAAATGACAGACAAAATTAATTATAAGTTTTTTCGACAATATTTTCATCAAAATTTTGACTTGTGTACGAAGAACTGACTTTTAAAATAAAGGATCCTCATTCAAATGATGGCACTAAGAGAACAGCTGTAAATTTTATAAAAAAGTTAAGGAAAAACAAGAAAAAAGTGCCAGTGATGAAACGGTTTTAGGATTGTCTTTCGACTATATTCAAAATTTACCTTTGCCTACTCTGCCTGTATAAGAATTTTGTTATTATAGACAACTTTGGGTATTCGAATTCTGTATACATAACATGAAGACTGGCAAAAAAACATTTTATTCTTATCATGAAGGACAAGCTTTGAAAGGTACAAACAAAGGGCCCAAGACAGAACAAAAATAACACTGTTATAAGATTTTTAATGGCCTTGTCTGCCCAAAAAAAAAATGATGATCAATTTATATTTTCCCTTCCGTGGCCATTCATTTAATGGCTGCGATAGAAATTTTTCTGTTGCCAAAAGGAAAAAATAACGCGGAGATCGGGTGTTCAGTCATGAACATTATATTGATCTGATTATAAAAACAAGTAATACCACGAAATTTAACGTGGAAAAAGTCAATCCAGAGGACATTTAAAAATTTAGGAAATGGGATCGGATAAATTTTAAAGCTTAACCTTTATCAGTGAGAAGTTACGGATACTTTCCAAGTATCGACTTATTATGAATTTGTTTTTGACCCAATAAACCTGGTAAAGTAATAGTAAAAAACTATATAGATAATGACATTTCTCAAGAAGTTTACATTCTTTCAAAAGTAAAAGGTGCCTAACCAAGCAAATTTAGTTTACAGTGGCAAAGAACCTATAAATAGTCTAAAAATTGCTGACATTTCATAGGTGAAACAATACGTACCTGCAGAATTTTATGAAAAAATTCGACAATGGCCAACTACTACCGAAAGAGAGCCTGCAGAAAAAGATTTTTAATAAAAATTCATTACTAATCATTAATATTAATAATATGTTGAATTTAAGATTCCAGAAATAAAAATTACATATACTATTTCAATTGTATTTTTTTGTACTTATTGTACTCAAATCAGTAAATTTCGACAAGGGCACATCTCACAAATATATAGTATCTAATAACACATTTTCATGAAATTAAAAATAAATCAATTAAGCATTTTTCGAAGGATAATTAACATCAAAACATAACTCAATACTCACTTTTAAAATGTATGCAAAAGTTTGAAAAATAAACAGTTTTTTTCAATTCCTAAACATTTTAAGTTTTCAGAGGTGTGGTCTTTTCGAAATTACATTTTCAATTAAAATATGACACTTCAAATGACAGCTCAGTTACCAACTTGATATCACGAAATGAAATACCCTAAATGACTCTTAACACTGATGTTTAAAATGGATCATCTAAGATTGGTGTTTCATGTTATACATGCTTGCGTTCAAATTATAAGAAAGTTTTAAAAAATCCATTTCATTGCAAAGTTTTTATTATCTCTAAAATATATGTTTTTTAAAAGAAACATACAATCGAATACCCAACAAGTGACTTCTTCTTTATCATGGAAAAATCATTACCTGATCATAAAATCTAACAAAAAATAAACTCATTTTATCCATCCCCATCTCTATAGGGCCTCAACATTGCAGTGCTTTCTTTATTATGGTTCATATAATATAAAAGTACATGAAAAAAAAACAAGAGTTTAAAAAAAAAACAAGGATATAAAATTATTCCTTTGTTTCCATGACCTCTTTTGATCTTAGGTGAACAAACTTAGTTTAGGTGTAGTAAAACTTCTTATGTTTGTATCTTTATCCTTTTTTCTTCTTTTCCTATAAATTTATTGTATAGAGGTGTTTTTTTTTCTTATAAAACTTGTGTAGTGGAAACAATAAACTCTTTCAAGGACATTATAAACGATTTTTTACAGTAAATTGTTCTACGAAGACGGTAGATGAGCTTGGAAGAATTAGGTTTGAAAGACTTTGTCTGTGTCTATTTTAAAATATGAAAGAAAACGTGAACAGGGATAAAGTTTAAGTTAATTTCGTTACAAACAAGATTGTGACGATGTTACATAATGTTCAATGAGCGTATAACATTTTGTATTTATTACAGTCACACCTGCAACTTCACATTTTCGAAACAAGATGTGTTCTTTGGGTTTTATAAGGCTCTGTTATAGTAATTGAGTATAGTCAAATATTATCTGAAGAATAATTTTGTCTACTGAATATAATAAATCTTTTTTTAACACAAGAAATAGAAGAAAGGAACTTGAAAGCTTGAGTATAAGAACATGCGTATAAAACCAAGATGTTACCTACCATATTCCAACTTTCTAAAATTGTGTGTATGTCTTCTGCAAACATTTACCATGTTCAACCTCATGTTTTATATCCAATCCATTTCTTCCAACAAAAATATGACACCATAAAATGTGAAAATATTTGGTCCTTAACCAGGAAATGATTCTGCAAGAGGTAACAGAAGGATAATAATAATTATTGATGAAGTTGAAAACTTAATGTTGCAATTCGATAAAGCTTCAAAAACAAATTAATATCATTCTTTGCATATATAGAAAATTTGCATTTGAATGGTATGTAAATTCGACTATTAATAAAAGAGGATTTTAAAGTTGTAGTGTTTTAGTATGTTAAATAAATATTGGTCTAATTCTAATAACTAGCTGACCCGGCAGACTTCGTACTGCCTCAATCGATAAATAAGACCTAAACTTTTGCATAAACTAATTTCAAAACAAACAAAACGTATTGAATAAAAAAGCATTTTTTAATGAAGCATGAATTTTTATTATTTTTTTCGACACATCATGTTGCTTACTTAAAAAAAAAACAGAGTTTTTCTGAAATACTGGCTATTTATAAGGTTTAAATTTATATTACTACCTTCACACACTGTTATAATACAGTTTGTTAATGAATTTAAACCTTGCTTATAAACTATATTTTTTTGTTTTGTGGCGCTTAAATAAACAAATAAGACGGTTTCTGCGCGAACACGCGACGCATAATTGTCCATGCGCGAAACAAGAAAACTCCAAGTTGTTCTTGCGATTTATTTAGTATCATCGCAAAGGTCAGGCGTACTGAAAATTGTAAGTGTTTAAAATCGAATGGTAACTCCGTTGGAATCATAGGTATTCGCGGGATCAAGACATCCTCTCCTTTGTATTTTCCTTTTATGATTGTTGCCTCAATCACGTTATTCATCAGCTTTTTCATAGCCAGTCTTTTTCCATTGCATAGAAGAGGTTGATTAATGTTACGCAGCATGATGACAACTGATCCTATTTTTGACTGCAAATTGTGAGGTGGTAATCCAGATCATTCCAGTGAATTTAAAAACTCCGTGGGATAGTTGACTACCTCATCCTGGTTCATAATGGTGTCGACTGATTTGAAGGAAGCCAACTGTCCTGCAGGAAAATTCTGAATGTTCGCTTTGAGATCCTCGACATCTTCATTTTTCGCTTCCAATATTGCTCTTTCACCCATCTAATTATTGTTATTGAACTTTTGTGCTTTATCTGGGAAAACACTCTGAATAAGCTCCTCTTTTGAATCTGTGATGTGACAGAAATGTGTGGGTAATGTGATGAATCCGGTCGAGGTGTCCATTGCAACTTTGTTATTTTCAATATCTAACAACTACTTCACAAACACATTTGGAGTTTCATCATGTTGCAAAAATACTCACATGTTAGTTGTTAATTGGAGTGTCTTTACGTACTCCCACAAATACGATGATTTTAGGCATGTATTTAGTTCATCATCAACATCTTATCGGGAAATGACTTGAAGAGTCTGACGAAAAATCACCTCACAACAGAAATTGTTTGTCAAGAAGATCTTTCAATGTTCTGTCCAGCGCCTCCATTGACCTCTTATGGCCATTGTGCATTCATCCCAAACGACCTAATCGAAGTGAGAAAATTTGTAGCTCAATTAACAGTAAAGTGTCACTATCACAAAATATCAACAAAAAAAGAGCACACTACTTGGAATGTCACTATCACAACGGATCACAAAAGTAAAGAAAAGTCTTGCGCACGTAGCGGTAATCATCACTCACAAAGATAGAAGGATGCACTCATAGAATATCGTAACCATGATCGTAACACAATATCGTCAAATGAAATACTTTTTTCCGTGTTCTGATTTTTTTATTTATTTTTTCGGAGTTCTGAAGTGCGACAGAATAATTGATATATTAGTTAGTTGTCAAATATTATGGTTGTGTTCAGAAACTTAATTTGTGACAAAACTTACGATTTATCACACTTAAAACATTTTTTGTCGCGTTCACGATTCACTTTTGTTTATTTTCGGAACGCGACATTAGATCCTCCAAAGCACACGGGAAGACTATTTTCATTGATATGTTTGAATTTGAACTTTATGCAGCGGTAATAAATTGCAAATTGACTCTTTGACGTTAGGAACACACCTAAATTGCTTAGACAACAGTAATGGCTAAATCACAAACATGCTTCAGCTTCGGCTTCGTCTGCGTTACGATGGGCCTGCTCCGAGGTTGCTTTGAAGGACATTTCTGTAATTACATCCCTCCAAACAGCAAACATTTTGTTTGTTGAAATTTTTTTTCAGCTTTTTAGCTGTCAAAAAAAGCAAATGTTCAGAAAATTGAACTAGAGCTTCCGTTTGGAGTCACTTTACGTAACATTACGTTCTTTTCCTTACGATTGTCAAAGGAAAAGTGAGGTCGAAGCTCCATTGTGATAGCATGCATTGAATTCCTTTGGCTGAACTCGTAAACGTCAGGCGAAGCCGAAGCTGAAGCGTGTTTGTGATTCAGCCATAAGTGATTATAATTTGATATGAACTTTATTGAAAAGCAATAAAGTTCAAATTTACTCTAGAAAACGTTTGTATGGGAAATAGAAAAGGGCTGTTTTAAGGGTTTTTCCGGAAATTATTCGATTTGTTCTAGCCTTTTAAACCTTCCCTAGACCACGAACATTTCAAGACTAAGATATGATAAATCCGTTCAGCTGTTCTCGAGTTTTAGTGAGACTAACGAACAGCAATTCATTTTTATATAAATATTATAGATAGATTAACTTTAGAAAAAAAACCTTTTCAAAGAAGTACATAATCTTATAAAATATATTTATGTAAAGAGTGTAAATGGTAAGTGCTATCATCAACCAACGACATTTAGTAGCAACCATCAATTTTTGTCCAAATCAACTTGGTGACAACAGTTTTTTTATGAAGTAGTCCTGTTAACTGGATCGTCGTTCGTGTGATTTAACGCCTCTAGATTAATTTTGGTCGTTGGTCAACAAAACCATCAATTCAAGAATTTTTGGAAGCCAATATTTCAACAACCAAAGGCCATACTTCAATAGCTGAAAAAGTGAAAATTTGAAATTGGCAAAAGGCCTAAAGTTATACTGAGATCGATTTGCTTTCATAATTTGTGTATCACATCAGATTAAAAAAAAAAAAATTTAATATTTGGATTCAACCAAAAACGATGTTTTCACGGAAAACACAGAATAGTTCTAAAAAATTAGTACAAATCTTTGTCTTCTATAGATTTTATTTTGTAGCTTATTTAGTTTCTGAAAAATTCTTGTAGGTCATAAGTCTTCATTAGATTCTATATTAACTTTGAGAAAAATAATGAATGTAATGCTTTTATGGTTTCAAAAAAAAAGTTTTTGGAGTTAATTTTTAAGCTAATTTTGTATTTTAAAAGAGGAATCGAATATTGGAGGTTGGGATTATAACGGATTATCCATTTTGTGGTTTCAAAAGTAGTTAGTTTTTTTTAGTTTTATTGACTTCAAAATTTGAATACTGTTAACAATTTTCCTTGTAAGTTTATCTTAAGCTCTAAATGGTAAGGCCGATGGGCGTCAACTAGACTGACGTTTGCATTTTAATTTTTTTAATACTAATACTAAAGAAAAATCTAATATGACGTTTTCAAAAATTAAATTTAACTATTTTGCAAATAATTTTGCATGCATTAAAAACTTTCATTGATTATACAGGTTTTGTATCGTAAGGCACTCAAACAATATTGGTATAAGACTTTTCAGTCTCGTTCTCCATTCATCAGTTTTATCGTTTCCTCTAGACTGATTACACCAATTCCAAACTATCTCTTGTGGAATTCTTCCAGAAATGAACAATCTCTCAAAAATGGAATAAAGTTTAAACTGAGGAGTTCACCTCTGACTTTAAAGATTGTACTGATTTTGCGCATGTGATTGGCCAATAAGTAGGTCTTTTTTTCCAAAAAGTGGTTAACTTTAATGTTGTAAGCTTTATATAATAATGATTCCTCTGTCTCAGTTAACTGATCGTACATCCTATTTCCGATTTAAATGAACAATTCATCAAATTTCGAATTAAGTGAAAAAAGGTTATCTTCAGTTGATATTGAAAAGTTGTCGCGCAATCTTTCGCCATTTTCTACCACTCACCCACGCTTACTCTTCTAGAACTAATAATGTGACTGATCCTGTTTTATCCCATCTCCATAATTCTTGACACATGATGAAAGTGTAATTTGATAGTATACAAGAAACACCTGTTTCTAGGTGCAGCATGTAGTTGGGTGTCGCACTCGGCAGCCTTAAGGTGGTTTTGATGAAAAAACGGAGGAACTTTTCCACTGCATTGAACCACATGTATCCCCACACTTGCACTTCGTACAGAAGAATTGCAGTGGCAGTTGCTTTGCTCGAAAAAATTTGTATTCAGCAATATGTGAAACGTCATTTCTCAAATAACTGCTTCTTCACACGTTACACATTGCACGCTTATCTTCCGCTACTTTTGCTCAGAGGTTGTTATCGAGATTCAGGTTTAAGGGTATTATTAAGATCAGATACTTGTAATCCTTAACTATTTCTACGACTTCTTCTTGAAAAGTTAATTTTTCCATTCTAGAGTATCTCCCTCCACCGTATCTTAATATAATTATTTAAGACTTTGATAAATTAACGGACATAGGTTCCAGACTTTGCAATAGCTCGGAAGTCTATTCATCATCAGCTGCATTTCGTCTATAGATTCGGCCAGGAAGACTATATCGTCAGCATACATGAGACCAGGAATGGATTTTAAACTAAGCACTATACCGCCTCTCACTGAGTTTGTTATATCATTTACGTATAGACTGAAAAGTAGCGCGCTTAAAACGCATCATTGCTTAACTTCCATTGAAGTTTGAAACTCATTGGAAAGTTGTTTTCCATCACACACTCTTGCCGCGTTTTTTGTTCACACTGCTCTGATTTTTTAAGAGATTCCATAACTGTAGAGCTTTTAGAAGAGAGCTTCCCTAGGAAAAGCATCGAATGTTGCCCAAAAGTCGAAAAAGACATACAGATTTTTGCCACTCTTCTTGTATATTTCGGCTATAGTTACTAAAAAAAATATTTGATCAATTGTTTAATTATTTTTTCTGAACCCTATTTGAAAGTCAGTTGAAATGTCCTTGCTTTTAATCTAATTGCATAATCTAGTATACAATACTGAAGTAAAAAGCCCTGTCGCAGTGTTTAAAAAGAAAAACTTCTGTAGTTTTTTTGATCTTCAGGGTTGCCTTTTGTATGAAAGGGAAATATGAATGCTGATCGTAAACTCACATCTCAAAAATGTTGTTGAATTCGACTGAAAGGATTTCAAGAAATGTTGGGGGTAAGATATTTATAAAATTCAAAAGGTAGTCTGTCCTCCCCAGGAGCTTTGCCATCTTTAGAATTTTGGATAACTTCTTCAATTTCGGAAAGAACAAATAGGCCATCAAAAATTTCATCGGTTATTAAAGGGCTTGCATATTGATTTGGAGGCGATATTTCAGTAGTGTTAAGAAGACTCGAAAAATGTGTTTTAAGAAGGTCGTCTTTCCACTCAAAAGCTTCACTGTTTTCCAGAAATCAGTTGAGTTTTTATCCTTGTTTATTGATTCAATATTTCTGAGGTCAAAATTTTCTTTTTTTGATCTTACAGAGCTCATTGTATTTTTGTTTTGCAGATGCATACATGACTTTAAGGTTAATGTTATTTGACGTTCTGAGTAACTTTAAGTACGTAAAAGAAAGATTTCTATCTGTTTTCTTTCGAACCACTTTCAAAACTATAAGTCTGGAAATCTACTTCTGTCAAACTAAATTGTTAGACAATTTTTTTCAGTTTAAAGTCTGGCATTGAAAAACATTTATTACTTAACGATCGTACAACGCATACAAATTATTAAAGCATACTACAAAAATTGTGATTCTGCCACAGCCACATATCGAGCTTTAAGATGAGATTGTGGTTTATATTATATCATCGTCCAACTACACAAGCAGTTGGTAAAAATTGTGAAGAAATTTTAAGAGACTGCGTTTGTTACAGATATTGTAAGGCCTGTAAATCATCGTTTCGGTCGTACCACTGAAAATATCGCTGCTGTTATCTCACACAAAAACTGAAGCTAGCTGTACATGCATAACGTCGTAGATAAGTAGAATGGGTGCTTAAACAACAGGCGGTGGACGGTGATTATTGAACAAAATTTTCTTCAGCGACGAAGCACATTTCTCATTCCGTGGGTATGTTAAGAAACAAAATTGTCATATTTAGGGTTTTAAGAATGCTCAATTATTTGAAGACAGGTCATTACTTACTTACTTACTTAAGGTGGCGCTACAGTCCGCTACAGAGGAAGACCGTGACTCAGGTGGCGCACCCAGGTGGGAGAGGACCTCAACCAACATGCGTTTCCAGCCAGCTCGGTCCCTAGCTAGCTGTCTCCAGTTTCGCACGCCAAGTTGGTTGAGGTCCTCTCCCACCTGGGTGCGCCACCTGAGTCACGGTCTTCCTCTACTGCGCCGTCCCTCGGGATTGGATTCGAAGACTTTCCGGGCTGGAGCGTTGATGTCCATCCGCTCTACATGACCTAGCCATCTAAGCCGTTGGACTTTAATTCCTAAGACGTTCTCATCTTTCTTTGACAGGGTCCAGGCCTCAGCGCCATAGATGAGAACTGGGATGATGAGTGTCTTATAGATGGTGATTTTACATGCTCGAGAGAGGACTTTACTTCTCAATTGCCTTCTAAGTCCAAAGAAGCACCGATTTGCAAGAGTTATTCTTCGTTTGATTTCAGCGCTGGTGTCGTTGTCTGAGTTAATAGCGGTGCCAAGGTAGACAAAGTCCTTAACTAGCTCGAAGTTATAGCTGTCGTTTTGTCCAAGACGTCGTTTTTCAGTGTCCTTTTTTGATGACAGAATATACTTGGTTTTGCCCTCATTGACCACTAAACCCATCTTCTTCGCTTCCGTCATAATGCTCAAAAACGCTCCACTGACATCACGCTTTGATCTTCCAATTATGTTATGTATGAAGACTGGTCATTATATCCACAAAAAGTCACTGTTTGGTGCTCTCTTCGGTCTGGAGGTGTGATTGGACCTTACGTCTTCGAAAACGACGATGGAACGACTGTCGCCGTCAATTCGGAGCATTATGGTCATATGATAACCGACTTTTTTTTCTATGCTTTTGAATAAGACAACTTACAGAATATGTGGTTTCAACAATTCGGTGCCACATGCTAAACAATTTGAGCGAATATTTATTTATTGCAAGAGAAATAATAATTTTTAATTGTGGCGATATAAATTGACCACCAATATTATGCAATTTGACACCGCTGGGCTTTTTGTTTGTAGAGATAAACTTTTAACTCTTGAGCACTTAAAAAATAAGATTTGTCTAGTTATGATTAAAATACCGCCCAGTATATGTCAAAAAGTGAAAATTACCTTAAACGAATCGATGCTTGCAACAATTTGCTTGGTGATTATTTAAATGATGTCAATGTTTAAACTTTATAATAAAAAAGAAATATAATGGAAAGAAATATTTAATGTGTGTTTTACTAACGTTTAATTTTGAAACCGCGAATCGGATAACCCTGTATATTCATAAAACCATAACGAATTTTACTGACAAAAAACAACTTGATACTTCATGAATTCTATCTAGCCTTAAAAAGCCCTTTTTTTTATTTTGTAATATTATATCCCAAAAACCTGTTATTAGTGATTTCTGAGTTCGAATAGAATTAAAACCACCAAAACCTATCGGAACATAACAATTTGATTCTCAACAACAAACCCTTTTTCGCCAGTATTAACAGAGAGTTATGAATATTTAAGTTTTGAAGCTCTTTTATGGAATGAGGTTAAACTAATCGTAGATATACATTGACTTCAAGTTCCAAAGGCAGTCTACCTCAAAAATGAAGCTTCATGAAAAAACTAAATATTGAAGTGTTTTTCTTCCTTTAATAAATTTTATAAAAGATATCAATAAAAGTACCTGCTGTTGGCGATGTTTAAAGTAAGTAAACCACCATTTGTCTTTTGTATCTTTTCTCTTCTTTCCGATTTTAATTATTTTCCAGTCCTGCTTGTTTTGAGATGATTTTCAGTGCACTGTCAAAATTAAGATTAAAGAAACTATATGGAAAGGTAGAGGAAGAGATACATTTCGACTTCCTTCAGTCTGAGCAGCAACATGATGAAAAATGGTCCTCATCGTCATCCTGTCTGCCTGATGACGGCTTCCTGCAAGAAATGGAGCAGATGGATATTTCAACCAATACAGTAGACCAAATAAACAGTGGAGAATTTTTCGAATTCCTTCGAAAACAGTGTGTGAGGAATATGTTCGTCTTGGTTTTATTTCCTTCACGTCAAACGACACAACGCAAAAGTGATTAAATAATAAAATGGAGTTTTCATGTTTTAAAGAAAAAGACAATTACTTACGTTTTTATTTTGACAGATTCGTCCTTTTAAAACAGAACACTCCTTTATTTTGCGCCTTTAATACCAAGACGAAAAAAAAGAACAAAACAACAAAAAACAAAGAGGAAAAGAAAAAAGAACGAAGAATCCTTACATATTTTGTAATGAAAATTGAAAAACTGAACGTATGATGGATTAACATTTTTTTTTTATTTTCCTTTGGAAAAATTAAATAATTTAAATTATTATTTTTTTCTTTTTCGCTTCTTCTTCTTTTTCTTTCTCCAATGATAAATAGCAGGATTATACTGAAGAGATGGAGTATCTCCCCTCTTTATGTACTTACCTCTAGCCACTCGAGGAAGCACTTCAGGATGGAAGCGGAAAATAATTATTTACCTTCAACAGCGAGATGTTATGCCAACGAGAGTACAACGAGACTACATATACTTTATGATTGAAAGTTAAATACGCAATATTGAGCCCATGATTTTTTGTACATTTTTTCGTTCACTTCTTTAAATTTTAAGCAAAAGTTGAAATGTACGAATCTGAAAGAATGTGTGTTGTAATACATTAAAAAATTTAATAATTTAAGGATTTAAAAAAAAAATAAAGTCATGAAAAATTATCACACTTATTGACACATTTTATTCGTTCGTGATAAAATAAAATAATTAAAGTTCAGAACTGTAACGGTGAAACTTTTCCTCTGAGTCAAATTACCAACAAACATATATTTGTGCCAAATAAAAAAGAAAAGATTGGGCAGTCGCAGAGATAAAATAAGTTCAAAGCCAATATTTTAATTTTTGAAAAGATAATCGAGTCGAATATCAATTTTTACCAACTTTGAGTAATATTTTTCTTAAGGTTTTTATTTTTTATAAAAAAAACTGTCAGTTCGATTTTACTCAAAATTTTACTAGACCTTGAAAACGTTATTCTTCGTTGCACAAAATTGTTTTGGAGATAAACCATTTTTTGTTACTAAAATTTTCAAGGTTTCAAATATTTTTGTTTCAGTTTCTTTTTAATTTATAAAAAACCTTTAATTGGAATTGTTTCTAAAAACATATTTACTTGGTATCACGTTACAATATCTAATACATAAAATTCTCCTGCCACCGTGTTGTTGTTGCCATACTCCTCCAAAACAGCTTTACCAATTTCAATTAAATTGTACATATAAATTCGTTAGGTCTGAGAATAGGTTTGTATCTCTTTTTTATATTCCTAAGTGCTATTGATTAATTGCATCAACATCGTACACGGTGCAACGATCTTACAATAGTATTAACCCTGCAGTCGTCGCGCGGATTACTATTGTAATCCACTCATACAAAATGGAGTATTCCTAAGAAACTAGTGGCGGGGATTTTTCGTCTCTTTTAGTACTTACAGCTAAATAGTTAGAACAGTTAATTAACTTTACTTAATATAACATGTAATTGCATTTTAAAGCCAAAATTAATTTGAAAAAATCAAAGCATTTTGGTTTTATTCTAATTTTAAAATGGATTACATATGTAATCCACGCGACGACTGGTGTTACATTTTGGTGCGCGACGACTGCAGGGTTAAGTGAGGCTATGTACAATGAAGCATTGATTGCTATTGAGAATTTTTGCGTCATTGCCAATTTATCACTCAGTAATTTCGGTAAATCGAAATGCATCTGATTTAATAGACACAGAATTGAATTTTGAACTATAATACAATATTGTAGAAATTTCAACGATATATGCTCGCAAAGTCCCACTAAAGGATGAAGAACAAAGAACCATTTTTGACCGCACCATTGTCGAAGTTTCGGCAGGACATGTTGGATTCTTTTTTTTGATGCACCAGGTGGAACTGGCAAAACAATCCTTATTTCGCTAATTCTTGATTAAATACGATGAAATAATAAAACAAAAATAGCACACAAACATTCGCTTAAGGCGTTGAACAGGATATTGAAAGATGTAAAAATAAATGTTAAAAGCTTCAAGATCTACCCGCTGAAACATTCTCAAAACAACTGTTAAATATAGGAGGCGGAAAAGTTACTGCAGACGAAACTGGATGCGTAAAATGACCGGTCGAATTGCTGCACTCATTGACCAGAGTGGCTGGCAGAAAAAACAATTTTATCAGCAAAAAATGTGGATGTCAACGAGTTAAATCTCAAGATACAAAATTGATTACCAGGAGACTTGGTGTCATAAAAATCTATTGTTACAGTTTGTGATTCTACTGAAGATGTAAATTATGAAACTAAGTTTTTGAAAGCCTTCAATTTCCAATTATATTGGCATTTGCAATATCTATCACTTATATATTACATCCTAACACACTTATACATTCAGGTATTTAATTCTAGCATAATATCCTCCAGAAATTATTTATAATTACAAAAAAAGCTTTTGTCGGGTCAGCTAGTATATTATAAAATATAATTCAACTCTCTAGCGTTATTGATTCGTGAGATATTTAGGGTTAACATACGAACGTACGTAGAAACGCATGCAAAGATATCTCTTTAAAAATCTTTTATTTCGACTCAAGGGACCTTGAAACGTCGAGAAATGTCATAATTTTCAATTTTACAAATCGGACCTATTACAATTACTTCCTATGGGAAGTTAAAAATGCATCAAAGAACTCCACGTACCAAATTTAAAAAGTTTCATAATAGTAGGCAGTATGCTCTCCTTTGGAGCTAATAACATTTCTGACACGGTTTTTATTGAAACCAGAAGAATTGAGGTGATCTACGAATGTATTTTGCCGCTATCCTGTACCAGTATAAAGTCACCCTGTTGCCCAATTTTTCCAGCACTGGCCCTTAAATTTGCAGGTATTTGTGTTTGACCATTGTGTTCCCAAAAAAAAATATTGATGATACCATTTGCATTCATAGCTCCACAAACAATAATGCATCCTCCTCCATGTTTCGCCGTCGGTTTTAGATCTTTTACATACAAGGCTGTATTCAGTTTCAGCCACACAAATCTTCGACAGTGTCGAATCCAAAAATGTTGAATTTACTTTCGCCAACAAAGATAATATTTTACTGAAAATCATTCGTCTTGGATACGTAGTTGTGAGCATACTTTAACGGGTTTAAAACATAAACCTTGGAAATAATTTTTTTTTATTGCAACTCTTTGTACTCAGGACATGTCTCTCTGTTTGAGGGACAGTGACACGTTAGGGGTTTGAAAGATATTATCTGCATTTTTAGGGGCAGTCGTTTTAGGATCACAATTTGTGTACGAGTATTTCACTTTTTTGTACTGATTTCAAAGGTTTTATTTCTTTTATAGTTTTCAAATATACTTTGCGTAACAAGTGGAACGTGTCTTTATAATTTTTGAAATTTCAGCAGAACTTCTTGTTTTAGCTTCAAAAATAAATTTTAAACTTCAATCGGAATTTTTTGAAAAAGACGCAATTTATCACAAATCAATCCGGGACATAATTGCATTAGCCAGCTTACCCAAAAATGCATATTCAATGCAAAATAAAAATCCTTACATGATAGTCTTCCAATGGAATGCAGTCAATCAATTTTGGTGACAAAGCAGGACAAATTGATAACAAAGTCTTTATACAAACTTCTTAATATATTCACTTTTTTTCTACTTATGCAGATCCTATGTAGCTTATAGAAAATACTGAAATCTTGAAATCTACAACCAGGGCTTAAAATTCTATCTGCTTTTTATTGTAAGTTTGAGCAATATTTATTCTGTTGAAAACATTTCTTTAAAACTTTCTGCAGTTCGTGTGTTTTTTTAAAAATAAGCTCTAAAAATAGCTTTGAAGCAGCATTTCGGAAATATATTCTTCTGCCACTACCAGTGTTCATGAAACTCTAACACTTAAAGAATATGCTTAAGTCTAAATGGTTGATTAAAATATTCATCAATTTAAGATGAATTAATGCACATGTATAAAATATATATATGAAGAAATGTCGCAACGTTGTTTCTTCCCATTTAAAAGTTTGACTGCTTTCAAAAAGTTCGAAGAAGATCTGCTACTATTAAATATGGGCATATTCTGATGCCTATTTATCTATCTATCATTTTTTGACACTGAAGATGTTTTCAAATTCATTGACATCTTTGAAGTTAAAAACTTTTAAAAATATTGCTGTAGCGTTTTCTTAATAATTTAAGGAAAAGAAAAGACTTGATTCTTGCTTCTATGTAATTTTTATCGATATAATATAAATTGATTTAGAGAAAAGTTTTTAAATCTACTTTCATTAAGATCCATTAAATACTATTTCTTCTTTATTGGATTTTCTTGTAATAACACTGGTCAGCAAAATGTTCGCTTCCCAGAAATCAAATTTCACTTTTGAGATGGATTTGTGTGCTCTTTATTTGAATCTAACCCCAAACTACTTATTTTTTAAAACACTAAAAGCATTAAATTCAAGTTTTCTGAAAGACTAAAAGATTGAAATGAAAACTCTTAACTAATGGGAATTTCTAGAAATTATTTAAGATACTAATTAAACTATTAAGATACTTAGCTTAAAACTGTAGGTCCCCTCAATCATTGACAACATTATTAGTACACAAGAACGGTTGAGGGAAATCACTAAGCCCTAGTTCTGGACGGAATATTGCACCACCTAATTTATTTAATTTATCAAAGGGTTTCTTATAACCCTTAACATTTGTAATAGGTTGAGGTTTACCATATTTTTGATGCGTGGCTGAAAAAAAAATAACTGTTTAGTTGACAGAACATCCGAAATTGAGCTCAAGGGTTAACTGATTAACAGTAAAATGTTAGAGTTGTTAGAGTTTCATCGTCAGAGAGTTCTTAAGCACCTAGCCATATTTTTGAACAGGTTGAATATGCGACCATTATGTAAGACGCTATGATTTATGACACGAGTACTAAAAACTAAAAGAAAATTATTTTTATCGATGAAAGTGCTTCTCATGGAAAGGGGCATTGGAAGAAATGGAATTTTGGAAGCATTTAATCTTACACGATTGATAAAAGCTAGAAGTTTCACAGCTGAATGCAACAAATATAAAAAACTAAAGGTACTGTCCTCACCAAATCAGTTCAATTTATGCGAAGTTGTTGCAAAGATATCTTTTAAGAATATAAATAAAAGATTTGGAGACAAAATGGAACCTTGCGGAATACCAGAATTTCATTAGCGAATTTCAGACCTTAAAACATTTGACACAACCTCTGTATTAAAAACTTTTGATTTTAAGTAAAATAATCTTTCTTTCTCAAATAAAATGGAGAGATTCGTTCCATTAATTACCGGTTGAAACTTTAGTTTTCAAGGTATTTGAGCTAATGATTGATTGAAAAAAATGCGATCTAAATTTTGAATTTATATTCTGTATATATATCTTAAAAACGTGATAAATCTAAGTTTCCAATGTGAAAGATCGGATTGATTGCACTGATTTCTAATGAGAAGTAAAAACCCCAATAAATATTGGTAAAATTGAAAGACTCTTTTCACTTGAACTGAAACATGAATTGTGAAATAAATTCTATTGGTACTAAAAATAGAAAAATTCTTTTAAACAATAAGCAAAAATGCTGATCTAGCAGATTTCTTTAAAACCCATTGATAACTACAAAAATATCTTCATCAGCTGTCTCTTGCCTTAAACAATTCAAAAGAATCACAGCCAATTTCAACACTTTCTAATGATTGACAAAAAAAAGTATACGACGAAATTTTCGAAACAATAAATTCTCAAATACACTTTCACGCGCCACCCTCTCAAAATAGTAAACGAGGATAAATCTACAGGAATACTTCAGTCTATGAGAGTCTGTATGCCTTCCCAGTTAGCAAACCCCAATCGGTCTTTTTTATTCCCATTTTATTAGCTCTATTCAAGGAAATCCAAGGATTTCTTTTCCCCTAAAAAATCCTCTTCGAACGATCAAAAACCCTGTTTTTCATCTCATGTTTATTTTTTTTCTGTTTTCTTTTCTTTTATTGAGTCTTCCAAAGCTACCGTAGTCATGTTTCCTACACATTCTATTCGTCATGGTGACTTGATGTAAATGGATTATGCTTGGCTGGCTTTTGCTGTCGTGTTGTATGTTTAGAACCGACACAAAATCCAAATATGACGGTAGGTAAAACGGCCGCCAACGCCAATGTCATCGTCGCTTGAATAATGTCAATTCTTCGTCATCGTATTTACTTCTTCGCGCTAGCAAATTTTTTGTCCTTCATCCTTTTTCCTTTGTAGCGGGCTATATTCCAACGTGAGTATATTCCAACACACGACATTACGTTATTTAAATATTTTGCCTCTGCCGTACAAATTTAGCTTGTTGTATTGAGGCACTGGCCTCGTACGAATAACGCGTGTAATTTGTTGCATTTGAAAGGGTTAAAAAGATTTCGTCTAACCCTCAATTTTTACTCTTGTTTAAACTTTACACTCGGGAACATACATATAATCACAAAAAATACACAAATACATATTTTTGTAGGTTTGTACGTACGTACATACTCGTACTTACCCCTGTTTACTTTTCTTTAAAATTGAAATTGACAGCGTTGTTGGCAGGATGTCAAGGATCAAGGATGAGTGAGGGTGTTGCTAGCTGCGATGATGTTGAGTGAAAATAAAAACAAGGATGTGCTGGAATGTTTTCTATTCTTTTTTCTTTAGTTGGGTCTATTTTATTTGTTGGTGTCTTTATTTCTTTTATATTCCTTCCTTTGTTTTCTTATTCCTAAGACTGAAAAAAAATCATAGCTCTTTCTTTTTTGTTTTGTGGTGCGATGGTCCTTTTTGAAATAAAATCAGCATAATGAAACCATTAAAATTCTTGACCTTTTCTTCTTTGGGCCTAGGAAACGTTATGGTCGTTTATACCAAATTGAATGAAATAAACTAGCTAATAGTCTTGGAAAAATTCTTATGATTTCAAGGGAGACGGAAAAAGTTGTATAGGGATACCAAATCGTGGCTGGCAATGTTAACACAAATAAGAATAAAATATTCATATAATTCACTTGGAGGAATTCAAAAATATGCAAAATAATTCACGAAGTCGGTAACAGCGCGATGAGATTACTGTACCTACATAGTAAGATTTTCAAAAAAGAAATTATAGAAAAAAAGTACGTTTACGACGTAGTAAACTTAAAATTATTGAACTAAAAATTATTGAATTTAAGTAATGTTGCAATTCCGAAAAACTTTAAAAATTCAAACGAGATCACAAGAACGTTTTAGGACAAGTTTGTATAGGTTCATTCATTTTTCGACAAATTATAGTACAATTGTGGAAAGATCATAATTATTGAACATTGCATGAATAGGAAAAACAGAGTGCGGTAAGGCATTCAACATTCGCGTAGTTTGGCTAAAGAACGAATCTCTGCACTTGAAAGTACGAGTAAAGTTGGGCTCGAGGTTATACTGATGAGCATTCCTAGAAGTGCAAGTATTACGGTTGAACTGTTTAAGGGGAGGAATGCAGATGGCTATTTCTGTTTAAGGGGGAGGAATGCAGCTGGCTATTTCAATAAAGCATAAACCGTTAAATAAAGGTAAAAAATGGTTAGACAAGAAATCTAAGGACGATGTTCAATCGAAGCAAATGAGCTTTAATATTATCATCTATGAGTATCAATTTAAATGCTCCACGCTCAATACTATCCATGAGACTTAAGTAAGTTGAAGTTACACCAGCCCAGATAATGGGAGTTATACTCAAGCCTAGGGGCATTTTTTGCGACATCGCGTATGTGATCGGTCCACAAGAGGTTGTTGGAGACACACGTACCGAGAATATGGAGATGTTCAATAATGGAAGTCCCACCAATTAATATTGGAAGGGGGTATATCTCGCTTTAATGATACAAGACAGTCTTGGATTTTCGAAGAATTAAATTCCGGGGATTTTTAATCCCTATTGTAAGATGATGTCCAAGTTAGAATTAAATGATCGTATCATATTTTGTCATTGCTGTTAAAATTCCGAAGAAGAGGGATGTGAGTCTGGAAACGAATATGAAAGCTAAGAGTGCTATATATACCTAGTTGCGAAGCAATAACAAGATTCCCATACGGACGGATATACTGTTGAGAACCTACGCAAACGAATTAAGGACAACAAACTTTGGATATGCACGTGAAATGTTAGGTCCCCTAACAGACCACGTGCAGCTGGGAAGGGAAGACATCTTTGGTGGAATAATCGGAAAAAAAAAACCTTCACGACAACACTTTCGACAACGCAATTAGGCTCATAGATTTTGCTGCGGGGCGAAACGTCATGGAAGCCAGTACGCGTTTTCCACACCTCAACATATACAAAGGAACTTGGATTTCTCCAGATCAATCTACCGTCAACCAGATTGACCATAGTGCGATCGACGCTAGCATTATGGATGTCCGAACTTTCCGTGGAGCTAACATCTACTCGGAATACTACCTCGTTGTAGCCAAGGTAGCACTTCGGGTTTCAAGACCCAACACAATGTATCGCAAACCAAAGGCAACATTGCCAAGATGCAATCAGAGAAGCCGCCTCTGGTATGCTGGGTCTCAAGCAAACACAAACACGGAACCCCTGGTTTGATGATTAATGTCGGCAGGCGAATGCCGGTGAGGATATGGAAGAACCACTTCTGCCGACTGTATAACGACGACGACGAACCAAAGTCCTCCATGATGATCCATTCAATATAGACGATGAAAGCCAACAATCCCGTCCTACCGACTAAGATAAAGTAAAGATTGCCATATCTAAGCTGAAGCCGCTGGAGCAGATGGCTTGAATGCCGAGTTCTTTAAAGAAGCTGGAGATAAGTTGGTTAGCAACTTATCTGTAGGATATGTTCGGAAGAAAGCATGCCCGATGGATGGAACCTCAGTATTTTTTGCCCGATCCTGTAAAAAGGAGACCCTCTTAACTCACCAACTACAGAGGAATCAGTCTACTTAACATCGCCTATAAAATCTTCTCTGCCGTAATATGTGAAGGTCTAAAGCCCATCGTCAACAACCTGATAGGTCCTTACCAGTGTGTTTTTAGACCAGGAAAGTCGACAGTTGATCAAATATTCACATTACGACAGATCCTGGAAAAAACCCAAGAACACCAAATCGACACCCACCATCTTTTCATCGATTTCAAGGCCGCATATGACAGCATCTACAGGGACGAGCTGTATAGAGCCATGTCTAGTTTTGGCATCCCTGCCAAACTCTTCCGTTTGTGCAGGATGACCATGGAGAATTCACGCTGCTCCATAAAGGTTGGAAACAACTTAACAGAACCTTTTGATGTCAAAAAGGTTTAAGACAAGGTGATGCGCTGTCATGCGATTTTTTTCTTTGGACTAAGAAAGCAATTGAGTGGTAAAGTCCTCTCTCGAGGGACCAACGTGTTGCTATATAAGACCCTTATCATCCCCGTCCTGCTATAAGGTGCAGAAGAATGGACTATTACAAAAGAGGATGAAAACACCTTGGGTTGTTTCGAGAGAAAAGTTCTTCATGTGACCTAAGGTCCCGTATGCATCGAAGGGGAGTGGAGGAGAAGATGGAACTACGAGCTGTACTGGCTGTACAGCGACGACGTAGGTGTAGCCAGAAGGGTAAAAGTCCAACGACTTAGAAGGCTTGGTCACGTAGATCGCATGAAAACCAATGCTGCGGCCAGGAAAGTCTTTGAATCCACACCCACAGGACAGCGCAGTAAAGGAAGACCGCGAATCAGGTGGCGTGCACAAGTGGAAAGTGACCTCACCCAACTTGGAGCGCGAAACTGGAGACATATAGCTAGGGACCAAGCTAGATGGAGAAGTTAGTTGGGTGAGGCCCTAATTCACACGGATTGTAGCGCGACCTTAAGTAAGTAAGTTAGTAAGAGTACTATCGTCGGCAAAATAATATATTATATTCGAAGCTGCAGACAGGAGATCATTAGGTAATTAAAATGAGAAACAGTGAGTAGAGATAGAGTAAAGGAGCAGTCATAACTTTTTCTAAAGAGCTAACAAAAGGAGTGTCATTGACAACGAGCGTGGGAACCGAGGAAGAGCAAGAATTCCTCATGTTTCTTACATATGACCAACAAATTTTACTGCGCTTGCGTCAAGGTCACGATCGAAGCATAGTGGCATAGAGCATAGAAGAGATAAAACACTAACAGTGTACTTATCAGGGTCAGATGTAAGAATCAAGTCTAGGTTGCTCGACCTTCCACGTCTGATATTCGGGTGGGCTCGTTGACCAGCTGAGTTAAGTGGTTCAACTCAGCGAATATCTCAGCAGACACTCCATCGGGTGTTGTCTGGCCTGAATGTTGCATCCATGAAGAATTGTTTACATTGAAAACGCCCGTAACAATGATTTCGGTGCGAGGAAAGGACGAACAAATTCTTTGGATGGAATCAGACAAAGCATCAAATTCACGGGAAGTTGATGCTCTGTCTAAATTAGGGCTTCGATAAAGGAAGCAATAGTGCATGATTTGCTTATTTACGGAAAATTTAATCCACATATTATTAAAGAAGGGATTGGTGCGAATACCATATTGTGGTAAGAACTGATAAACAACATCATTTCTAGTGTATATGTGGAGGCCATGTGGGAAAAGCATAAAGGCACCAAGCTATACCCATGAACAAAAAGTTCATCAGAATCGGAATCCTCATCTTGACTTTATTTTTTTATCTCGCACAAAATATTTGAATTAGTATTGTCGCATCCTAGCCTGTTTTCTGTTTAAATTTGTATTTCTTAAATTAATAAAAAGTTAAGTTTTCAAATCATTTCTTATACACCCTTTATATATCTATACTTGAAAGCAGTACCATGGCCGCACACTGGATACATGATTAAAAATATTGAAAATGCCTTTTTCAATTCCTTATTTAACTTTTTTGTTCTAAAAAACAAATTACTTGTGACGAATACAAAACAGCATAATTTTCCAAATTAAACCAACATAGAAACAAAATGTTCTCAAAATTTAATTTCTACTCGACCTACTCGACAGCTACCATCAGAGAGAGGTCATAATATTCAGCAAACAAAAACCATTCTTTGTAGGTTTTGAATATTTTTTTGGTCTGCATTTCTGCGACCTATTTAAACCACCAACCATTGGACTCTGAATAGCAATCTAATTACCACTTTATAGAGTGTATGGTAGTGTAGTGTACTATTTAGATATAAATAGAACATTTTTGAAAATTCAAAGCACGAGTAACAGTCGGAGCTTTGCAAATGGTTAAGAGTACACTTCTGTGAAACCAAACCATAGTTAGTTATTTAATACTATTATCTACCTCAAAACACTGATATTTCCATTTTGAGTAATTGCTGTGTAATTATTCATAAAATAGGTTCTCCACTCTTGTGAGTTTGTGCTATATACGAGTAGTGTCGAGCACAAGTTCCCATCCTGTTTTACAGGACTTTATACACTGCATGGAGTACATATAGTTCTTTGTACATACAATTGTGTTTGGTAGATGTATAGTACCTTTATGTTTGTGATGTGTCGTCTAAATGCGTGAATTTTATATTCAACCAATGCACGAGTTCACATCATTTTCAATTAAAATTTAGCAAGAGAGTTGTAAATTGTAAATTTAGATGCTGTAACATGATATAGAATACCTTAACAACTATGACCATAGAGCAAAGTCTGTACCTATGCAGGATAGAGTTGGTTGTAATGTACCTTTACTAAAATCACTTTACAATACATCCCAGATCACTGAATTGAGGCTTAGAATAATGAGGTTACCAAACGTTTCCTTTAATGAATCCAAAGTGACACGAGCTCTGTGACACGTTGTGGAATCTTGTTGAAACCAAAGATCTTGCTCATGATAGTGGTTCGATTCATAAACGAAAAAGTTAGTTATCATGGCTCTATAGAGAACTCCAAAGATGGAAACGTTCAGCCAGCATCCTTCTTAAAGAAAAACTAACCACCTTTTGTATCAACCAATAAAGCACAGCAAACTCTCAGTATTCGTGGATTTAACAGTGTCTTTACAAGCTACTTACTTGCTTACTTACTTGCTTACTTACTTATCCTGCTTTCGATCTATGAAGGGTCTCAGCCTGAGATATTGCGTTTTTTTCCATCGTTTTGATTTCTTTGAAAACTCAATATAAAAGTCGAGGCAAATCGAATCTGTGCGGTGTAAGAGAAAATAATTGCTTATAACATCAACACATGGCAGTGAGCCTAAATTTGATGGCAAGTTTATAGACTTGCTACCCTTGCCATTCTTTATTTGCTCAGTTTTTGAAAATAACCGAAAAGATTTACGTAAAGATTTACTCTCTCTTATTTGGCAAAATGCTTCGAGTGAGTTCTTCTTTCTAAGCTATCAAGGCATAATAATTTCACTTCCTTGTTAACCTTTGGTATTGGCTTAGTCTTACTTTTGAGTAAAGAAAAACCAATACCTTATGTATATAGGATAAACCACAACCATTACGATACTCTCACAAAGAGGCCTATCCAAAATATGTTCCAGGAATTAACCAGGGGGCTTCAACATATCTCGTGGTACCACATCTTCAGTGCTATGCTAATGTAGTCTTTGATGAAGTGACATCTAGGGAAGATAGCCCTAGAAGTGGTGGCCTGACTTCTTGTGGGATGCAATCCACCGAGCTTTATCTACAATCTACATCTTTTCTAAAAATAATTTTTAATTCCACTTCACACTTTTTTTTAAATATACATAATAAATACCGATGATACTTAATCATTCCATTTGTATATTTACTGGTACTTATTGGGTTTGTATAATTTTTATCAGCAAGTCAACCTCTGCACCAGAGGAAGGACGACAATCCTGTGTTTACCATCTTTCGCAAAATTTAATCTTAGGAAGGAAGTAAACCGTAGATTCTTGCGTTCGTTCACAAGTTAAGAAATTTCTCAGTGCAGTTCTAAGCTGTGCCTTTTTCAATAAAACTACTTCACCAAGAACCACGTGATTGTAGACAAGCATATAGAACCCCTACATCGTGCATACTTTCCTCTTAATGAACTATCGATCTTTTTTCACCGAAAAATCGTTGATGATTTCGTTGAAATCCAGTTCTAGGAGTAAATCGTTTTCAATATTTAGAAGAGAAAGCCTCGATAGACGGTTTTGTCTCATCGTGGTTCGAAGCCTATTTTTTATAATTTTTATTTTTGAAATTGAGCGCTCTTCAGTGCAATGTGTTACCATCAAAACCAAATACATTCTCAATGCAATTTAAAGGTTTGGGAATGTAGCTCTGAAATTATTATGGTTTTAGAGAATTTGGTAGTAAAATAGTTCTGTTCCATAGTCCTTTTCCTTTTTGTATGAGTCAAACAAAGACACAAATTGAATCAACTCATTGCCAAGTCTAGGTTCTAAATCATCCTGATACACTTTCACCAACGCCTATGCTGCAGCGTGCACATTTTTAGCATCCATCTTCTCGATGTGATTCAGTAATCCAAATCTCGAACGTACAGCTTCATACGCATGCAATCTTTTAGTAAGATGAACGGATACTTTGTACTTGGGTGACTAATTTGCCTCTTGTTCTTTCTCGTAATCGAGCGGACTCAACCTCACATTTCTCGTTCTGATGCGGGTGGGTGATTGTACATATTCATCAGTATGAGATATTTTTTTAGGCTGTTTCTTCGTATTTATCAAAACCATTTCGTTTGAATTCCACGAATGATTTCAATGGTCCTAGTGCACGCTTTGCCGATTCGAGAATTATTTTCGGGTCTTGCAACATCTTGTTTGTAGCATTGAATCGCTCCAAGATATCGTTCCAAAATGTTGTAAACAAAGCGGTTTCAAGACCACTCATCTTCTGTAAAAGGTGCGTTGCTTCATTCCTCACTATGTCTTTTTGCTCTTTATTGAAAGATATGCTGGTTAGAGCTTCTTAGATTTCCGAATAGCCGTTGACTAAGGCTTTCGTAGCTGCAGTTCGATAAGACCAACGAATGTAGCTGAGCTTTTTCAAAACTAAAAACTGGCTGCTTTTCTTCTCTGATACATTCTCAATCAGAATTCGGTGCCGCTCTGTACTGGCTGTGAAAAACGTGTACAAATTCTGCACAAAATCAAAGAATTGAACAGCCGAAACAAATTGCCAATTAGTCAAGAATAATTGATTTTCCCAAGAATTGAAGAACACCGATTCTTCATTTATAGCAATTAATTTAAATGTAAATGAATCGAATACCCAAACTCAGAGGTTGCGGGCAAGTACCACCCCACACAGCCATTAAGCGATTGGGGTACTCCCTCAAGATGAGTAGTGAATTGGAAGTGCTTCTTATCAGGGCCATTTGATGTTTGAATGGTTTCTGGTTTAAGTTTAATATAATTAAATAATCATGTATGTACAAAGTAGCAACCAAAAATACATATCAAAATTAAAGTTTTTACTAGTTGGAATTTGAAACAAAAAATTTACGAAGTCTCTAGTGTTTCGGCCCCGTTTGTGGAGGCCCCGGGACTTTCGCCCTGGTTGCCCTCCCCTCAATCCAGTCCTAACCGCATATTCTTCTACTTGGGTACTTCCTATATGATACCATGGTACTGATTCCACTAGTTGTTCATGCTTTTAAATGGGAGTATTGTTGAGAGTTTCCCGAACAATTGCTCTTCGTAGTCTAAAACATTCTCTGGTCTTCTAAAACATGCGTTATTGAGTTATTTCCTTTGGGTGGCCCTTATTTCCTTTAGGATAATAGGACTCTGAAATTTGTTGCTAAAATAAAGCAGCCAGAGAGGAAAGTTCGACCGCCCAAGATGTTAGATACTTGTCTTATGCTAATTAGCATGTGATCGCTTTGATTGGAAATTCGCACATCTGTAGGCTGCAGTGCATATTGTTTTTCTGGGAAACCTAGTTCTACTTATTACCAGCAGCAGCAAAGTCGATTATTTGGAAGCCATTACCTGTCGAAGCTACCGAGCACGATTTTGACAACGTATTCCGGACTTCCCCGTTAAGCTTACTCCATGTGATCGCTTAACTCCTCTTTGTTAGACTTCTCAGCATCATCGGTAGGGAAGTGTGGTTTTCAAAATATGTTCAGATGTCATCAATCTAGTCATATTGAAATTTCAAACCAAACTGAAAAAAAAACTTTACTTGACATCTGAAAAAGTTTCGGCCTCCGATTTAAAAGGATCTAATCAAGCGATTGTAAGTGTACTTCAAAGCCATACAAATGTATTTACTTTTACTTGCCAATTTTACTATGTAGGTTATTTGACTGTTTTTAGGGGCCAGTATTACAGAATAGGAATGTACTCTATGTCAAAAAAGAACTCTTTTTATTGCGTTCGTTACAAATATATGTACATTATATTCTATGTTTTTCTGTTTGTTCTTGTGTATGTTAAATTGTATACAACCTCTTTCAACTACAACCGGAACAACAGCTTGTATTTTCCTGTGTGTTGTTCATTTTGTTGCACACTCAGTGTACTCATACCTATACTCAACTTAGTGTACAACTACTGTTTTTTGAAAGCCAAAAAAACAAAGAACAGAATGAAAAAGTTAGTTTTATATGGTGGCAGAAATTTAAGCATAATTAGCTACGTGACTCCGAGTAGGGAAATTGACCAAAACCACAAATAATAGTTGAGGTCTTTCGTCCTGCTAGACTGTAATAATAATTTGTGGGTAGCAGAAAAAGTAATAAATAATATAAGGAAAAATGGATGGAGAAAGAAAGTTAATATATTGTGAAACATAAACTAAAAACACATATGTACACAATTTATATGGCATCTGAAAAGAAGCCTGCATGACCTTAAGTTACAGTTTTTGAGAATGGAGTAAATTCGCGTTATTTTCGAACAAATTATAGTGTGGTAAATTAAATAAGCATAACAAATCTGTATTGCAGTTTTGGGAGGGTAATATCATATTGAACAGAATTCAGAAAGGTCCGATAAAACTACACACATGTTGTAGAAAAGGTCTATTTTATCCACGTAATGTCATGTCAATTTTGGAAAATATTTTTTTTTAGTAACACATCAGGAATGTGGAATGCTTGACCCAAGTTTGTTTTTCCCTTTAATTCTAACAAATGAAATTTAGTACCAATGTTTGGAAATTTTACCAAAGGGTAACAAAAACCTCCCAAGGGTACCAAGCCCAAACCGAAGGCTGTAAGGATTATCGTAGTAGGACCGTAGTCTATGTTGAGAATATGGAAAGAGCACTTTTCCAAATTATATAACGGCGATGACGAACCGAATTCCGCTGTAAGGGAATATCCGTTTGTTTGTTGAATGATGACGGAGAATGCACGCTGCTCTATCAAGGTAGGACAAGATCTCACCGAAGGCGAAGAAGGCGATGTACTGTTATGCGACTTCTTCAATATCGTTCTGGAAAGAATTGTGCAAAACTCAGCAGTCAACACTAGAGGCATCTAATTACTAGAATATGCAGACGATATTGCCATAATTAGAAGATTAAAGCGTGATGTCAATGAAGCATTTTTGAGTATTGTTACGGAAGCGGAGAAGTTGCGTTTAGAGGTCAATGAAGGCAAGACCATAATAAAAAAAAAATGAGGCTGGGATGCGACCATCCCATCTGTCGATTTGTTTTGCTTAAAAGATTATCTATATGTAGATTTACTTTTTTATGAAAAAACGGACTGTTGGATTTTAATAAAAAAATAACTGAATATTGAAAACAATATTTTCTGTGAAATAAAATAAGTTTGAATCCAATATTTTCAATTTTTGAAAAGCTATTTGAGCCGAAAGTAAATTTTTACCAAGTTTTATTATTGTTTTTTTTTATAGTTTTATTTTTTGTAAAAAACTATCAATTCGATTTTTCTCAAAATTTATCCTAATGTTGAAAACAATATTCCTTATAAAAAAAATTAATTACAAGCTATTATCTCAAAATTTTTAAAAGATATTTGAGTCGAAAATTATTTTTTACCAACTTTTGTTAATTTTTTTTCGGTTTTTAATTTTATTTAAAAAAACTGTCAGTTCGATTTTTTTCAAACTTTAACTGAATGTTGACAACAAGATTTTTGAAAGATGAAAGTAAATTATAGCCAATATCTCAAAGTTTTGAAAAGATATTTAAATCAAAAATCAACTCTTACCAACTTTTATACATTTTTTTTAGGTTTTTATTTTTTGTCAAAAAACTGTCAATTGGATTTTTCTCAACATTTTTCAAAATGTTGAAAACAATATTTCTTATAAGATAAAATATGTTGGAAGCCTAAATTTTATGTTTTTGAAAAGATATTTGAATCGATATTCAATTTTTACGAACTTTGAGTAATGTTTTTTTTAGATTTTTATTTTTTATAAAAAAAAACTGTCAATTAGATTTTTCTCAAAATTTTATTTTTTAGAAAAAAAATGTCAATTAGATTTTTCTCAAAATTTTATCGATGCATTATTCGTCGTTGCACTAAATTGTTTTAGAGATGAAATCATATTTCAGTCGTAAAATTTTAAAATTGACAAATTTTTTTTTCAGTATTATTGATTTATAAAAAACCGTTATATTGATTTTTTTTCAAAAAATATACCTGTTTGGTATCACGCTACAATATATTATATAAAATTTAATTCAAGTCTCTAGCGTTTTTGGTTCGTAAGATATTTAGGGTTATTCAAAATGTTTTTTTTTTCAAACTGCGTCTGCGTTTCTTCTGCGTCTTTCTGCCTTATTATCTGTATAACAAAATTTATTTGAAATCGATATCTTTTCTGGTTCTTGAGCTATGGACGACGAAAAAAACGTCGCGAACGTACGGACACACGCATGCACAGACATCTTTCTACAAATCTTTTATTTCGACTCTAGGGACCTTGAAACGTCGAGAAATGTCAAAATTTTCAATAACTTCCTATGGGATGTTAAAAAGAACATTAAATGTCGGCGTCTTGGACAAAACGTCATCATGGACAGCTATAACTTTGAGGTAGTTAAGGACTTCGTCTTTCTAGGCATCGTTTTGAACTGAGACAATGACAGTAGCGCTGAAAATAAACGAAGATTGGAAAAAGCTTCTTTTTTTGACTTAGAAGGCACTTGAGTAGTAAAGTCCTTCTCATCATACCGTTTCTGATTATGACCTGAATCCTGTCAAAGAAAGATGAGAGCATCTTAGGATGTTTCGGTAAAAATTCTTCGGGTGATTTTTGGTCCCGTATGTGTCAATAGAGAATACAACGACGAACTGTACGGTCTGTACAGCGACACAGAAGTAAAGTCCAACAACTTAGATGGCTGGGTCTGGAAAGCGAATGGAAATCAACGCTGCAGCGCGGAAGGTCTTCGAATCCAGTCCCAAGGGACGGTGCAGTAGAGGAAGACCGCGACTCAGGTGGCGCACCCAGGTGCGAGAGGACTTCAACCAACTTGGCGTGCGAAACTGGACAGCTAGCTAGGTTGGTTAAGGCCCAGTTAGGGCCACCTTAAGTAAGCAAGTTCACCTTTCTTTTTAAAAAATGTTCTTCTCCTTATTTTAATGGTGTAGGTTTTAAATTTTTGGTGAGAAAAACCGTTGCTTCATTTTACTAAAAACCTACTCATTTTTTAAGTCATTTCTGCATATTTCGATATTGTTTTCTGTATCACGAAATTTATTGAAGAACAATATCTCTACTGTAACTTGAGATAAGGACGATCCAAAGTGGTATTCGGAACGTACGAACAATTGAACGAATTGAAAATTCGTACTTTGAGAGAAACTCTTTTAAATATCCAAACATTTTATAACTTCAAGTAGTTGCTTACAGTTACAGAAGGCCATTCATGCAGAGAGTATTACAAACACCGACTCAAAATGTTTATTGAATAGGTAAAAGCTGTCATAAGAAATTGAATATTGATATAGAACAAAATTCGTCCTTCTTGAAATTAAAAATATATTTGTTTGACTTTTTAGACAATTTTAGAATTAATATTTTACGTCTTTCAAAAACTCTTTAAATTAATAAATTTTATACAAACATATTAGTTTGAAATTATTTTTATTATTTTTGGAAATTTTGAACATAAATTTTACAAAAACTCAACAAATTGCACACATTTAAGTTAGGGAATAGATGTCCGCCTTTTTAATATTATAAAGTATGACTGTGTATGTGTTTCCGTATATTTTAAAATGTGTTGTTTATTTTGATCCAATTTTTTTTTAATTGTCCGTCCCGCCTAAACAGTGGTAAAAAGACCCACAATTCAATAATATTTGTCTTCTTGTCTTTAGTCAATCTGCTGTCAATCACCCAGTTAAATAATAAAACCTTCTTCATATTATGACGAAACAATTTGGCTACTTCCATACAAAATTTGCTTCAAATACGCCAACTTCCAACTTTGAACAAAAACCGAAATGAAAGTTATTTCTATAACCAAATCCCTGTTTAACCAAAAAATACTCAAAACAGGATATAAAATATATTTTTCCAACAAACCAAATATAGAACAACACAATCTTATAAAACGTATGTGTCTCTAAAATTAATTAATATTTTCCGTGTTAAATGTTTCCACAAACCATGTAAGCCTCAACATATTCAAAAAAAAACCACTAACAATTAATATTCAAAATTGGCAAGTTGTTTTCACAGCCACATAATAATAAAGTTTTCGTGTAGGAAGTTTTTGATACAAAGCGAAATAATTAACCCTTTCCTCACTTTATACCTCATGCTTGTATCTTTATAATATTGACCAAAAGAAAAAGGATTGCTGCCAATCTAAATGCTGACAAAAACAATCCTTTTGTCCCAAAAACTTATATAAGTACAACTTAACTATATCACTTTTGAACCACAAACAAAATATCACTTTCTTGGATTTAACCCTTTTAATTACATACATACATGAATATATTCTCCATAAACTCTCTGATATTACAATACTATAAATTATTTCTACTTTTTCATATTTTGTGCGAGAAAGGGGGTTGGATTCTAATTCTAAGAATATTTAATTGGGTGATACCCACTTAGACAACTTTTGATCCCTTTTCTAGTTTTGGTCTTTTTATTGCTGTTGTTTTAGTCTATTTTAAAGCCTATTCAACAGTTTTAAGTTCCCTTAAAATACATACGACATATTAAATGCAGGACTGGAACGGGAAATAACATAACCTATACATATATATCAAACAGCTAGTTTCAACCCCTAAAAAGCTCAAAGAAAAAAGACAGACATTTTTAATAAGGTGCAAACGAATTTAAATTGTCCTATTCTCTCTGGAATTTAAGTTGCTATATAAAAGAATGCAAAGGAATTCCAAAGGACCTACTTTCTTTCTCGTCGGAAAATTTATCACACCAATTTCCTCCTTTAGTTAATGTTTAATCATTACTTGAACTTTTTTAAGCAGCCAAAAGGAAAAAGGATACAAAAAAAAAAAAAAACAAATACAATTGAGGAAGCTTTATACTCAGCTGAGGAAAAGCTGGAACAGCTGAAAATAAAATCTGTCAAACAAAAAACTGCACGAAAAAGTCCTGCGTAAGAATCAGCATCCACATTCCAATGGAAAAGCTCCTTTAAAATTTTCCATGGTTACATCATAAAAGGATATTATGATGGTTTTATCACTCATATGGAACTTTCTCTCTTTTCTCGAATCGGCTCCAGCTACAGCAGCAGAATAAAGGGTAAACATAACTGCGTCTGTACCATTTTAAAGACCAACTTGTTTCTCTGCTGTTTATTCCAATCAGTTCCTTTTCGGTACTTGAAGAGTTCGCAACACATAAGCAAGGATTCTCGGGCGTTTTTCATTCGTAGTCGCGCCTTGCTTTCACATAGACCAAACACACATCCAGAGAAGTCTCTCTTCCTCCGTTGATCAAAAGGATTATTAATAAAAAATAAATTAATCATATTCTTAATACCTTACCAACCCAAGTTTTTACTAAAGGCGTGTTGTACCTTTAAAACAAAGGAAAAGACAACACATACAGTTTGTTGTTGCAGTGTTTTATAAAACTTAAACGTTTTTATATTTAGCCGAGTTGAGTTTCGCTTTGATATCCTTTTTTGCCATATCCTGCCGCGGGCCGTCGTCGTCGTAGTCGTCGATGATATGAGTGTAGACAAAAGGAAATTATACATTTTCTGGAAAGATATAAAATAAAGGAAAATAATTTTTCCTTTTTCCTTTTCGGAAATATATCTACGAGCATATTTTCTTTTTCATGTTCTGATATTTGTTGTTTTGTGTTTTGCTATTCGTGAGTGAAAAAGAATACGTCGCGGGCGGTGGTGTTGCAGTGCATTTTCCTAGAGAGTAGGTCAAGAAGGATATTTGTAGTACATACATATATACAAAGGTTATACTATATACATACATATATGTGTTTGAGAAAAACCGGAAAATTTTTTCTTATAGTATTTGTGTGATGTGTGTTTTCCATTTTTCCATTGTATATGGGCTTTCGGAAAAAGCGCTTGAGTGCGGCGAGTGTGTATTTTAAATGTTTGTTTACTTAAATAAAAGTCCTTAAATTATAACCTACATACATACGACGAAAAATAAAAGAAAGAAGATAAATAAATGAAAATTTAAAGGGAAAACAAAATCAAAACGTTTTTCCAAGAGAATTGAGTGCATTTTGTATGCGAATTATTGTTGTTTTACATACAGTTTCTTTATAGAGAAAATGTGTTAAGTGGTTTAAGGATACCATACCGTTATACATACAAACGTATATAGTACCAATTAATGAACATTTATAATAATATTATTAAATTGTGTGCGCAGCAATAGAGTTTATCTGCAGAATATAACCAAAGCAAAGGATATATATTTTTTGTTTAATTTTGTTTAACGTGCAAAAAGGATATTTGATTATGTGAATGGATATAATATTTCAAGAGGATAAATAAGGGTTATCGAAAGATAGGTAGGTACACTTATTAATAAAAAAATAACATATATTTTGTATGAGAATAAAAGGTTTTTAATTGTATGTACAATATATATTTTAATTAATTAATAATTATTATTTAAATCGTTTTATTAAAAAGAGTTCTTTCATCAATTGTTATAAAGTGGATTATTATTAATTTAACTTTAAAAAGTAAATTATTATAATTGTTTCGAATTTTATTGCTGGACACTTAAACCTGCTGATTGGTTTTGAGAATTTAATTAAATTAAGGGTACTCCTGGGCACTAAAGTAGAAACAAGCTTAACATTTAATATAAAAAATCAAACTTTTAGAGAATTTGGGCGCATCAGGGAAAAATAACTGATTACCGGTTGGGTTTTGGGTCATCCTTTGAGTTTGCCTACCGGTTTTTATAAAGCTTCTTTATTTACTTGTAGACTTTCTAGAAAACAAATACACTCGAAACAACGAAGGATTTTGACTTATTCTGGACTAACTGAAAAATCATACTGAAAAAACAAAATGTTTGTGGTACCCGTGGCATGATGGTTAGTGCGTTGGACTGTCATGCTAGAGGTCTTGGGTTCGATCCCTGCCTATGCCATCTAAAGTCTTTTCACGGGTACTGCCTCTTGCGAGGAATTGAAAAATTCTCCAAGAGTAACTATTGTCTTGAAAAAGTGCTTTCTCAAAATTAGCCGTTCGGAGTCGGCATATAAACTGTAGGTCCCCTCCATTCCTGACAACATTACTCGCACACAGGAATGGTTGAGAGTTGTAAGTCACTAGGCCTTGGTTCTCAACGGACTGTCGCGCCACCCAATTTGTCAAAACCCCAAAGTTCTGAAGAAAGTTCATAATGTTTAAAAAAAAAAACAATCGAAAAATAAAGAAGATTCGTGAACTCATAATTGTAGGATCATCAACTTTTGTGGTATTTCTCATAATTGTTTCCGGAATTTCCGCTAGATTTTTTTTAAAGAAAATGCTGGAAATTTGTTTGTATTTCTGCTTCGAACTGAAGCATGAGCTTGAAATGTTTGGGAATTGATAAACATATTAAATAAAGCCAGACCATCCAAATCTGTACTGCAAGTACAAAATTATTTATTAAGTTATGTTAACAGTGGGATAAGTATCGGCCGGTATTTTACTGCAAATTCCGACATCTTGAATCTGAAGAATTTGGTTAAAATGGATTTTTGTTCCCGATGAGTCATTCAGTTAATTGTCCTTAATTTTAAACCTTGCTCACCTACAGTTTATCAAAAACTGTTAGGTTATGGGCCAGTTTTTCAAAAGAAATTTCCTGAAATGCTCATGATGCAATATTATGGTCTTTTAGCCCACGAAATTGAGCCAAAAGTTCATTATGCACCACAACTCCATGGCTCGTTTAATAAGTAAACGATCACATACAACAATCCAAAGTTTTGAAAATATGGCGCAAATTTCAACTTAGCGAACAAGGCCTTTAATCCGTGGCTTAAGTAAACACGTTGAAATAAGAATTTTTGTAATTGGTATAGGTCTAATCCTGTTTATGCATTTAAATATTTTAATTTTTCAATATTTTACAAAATCAGGAACCTATGAAATTAATTTAAGAAATTGAAACATTTTTACTCTTCAATGTTTTTCAACACAATTAATTAAAGATACAGTTTTTGAATTGCCCGTCCTTGTTAAACTTAGGGTAACATTCATTTCACATCTGCTCCAAATTTAAGCAAACGTTTTGGTAATAGATGCATTTTTTTCGTAAGTTTGATTATATAGGTCATTTTGTTATAAAGTGAAAGTGAAAAATAATTTAAATATTTACTGCAGGCACTAAAATAATTCACCTAGCTAAGCTTATGGTAGTGAACTCTTTGCTTCTTCAATATTATTAGTTTTTTGTTCTACTGAAGCTGTTTGAACAGGTCCTCCAAAAATGTTTTTTAAGTTGGAAGCTTTCCAAAGTGATATTGTATGGCAGAGTACACATTACAGCTAAGTTTTTCCACACTTTATATGGTTAGTGCGTTGGACTGTCGTGCAAGGGTTTTAGGGTTCAATCCCTGCCCGTGCATTAGAGTTGTAAGTCACTAGACCCTGGTTCTCCATGGACTGTTGCATCACTTAATTTATTAATTTATTTATCTATACGAAAAATATTAATGCTGCAATAGCAACTTTTTGAGCAAAAATCAGAGGTAAGAGACCTTTTCCTATGAGAAACATAGTTTAGCGTAGCTTTTATTTTCCAGAACTGACTTTTAAGAAGAAACTTTTCAGTAATTTCATACAGCCGCCATCTATAAGCTGCTTAAAGCATAATTGTTTCTTAAGTAGCAACAATAACCTTGTGTTGTGAGCTGAAAACGAAGTTCTTCTTCCGATAAAAAAATTTCCAAATCGTTCCTATTGCATTTTCGAATGCCGGTAGTTTTTTCATAAGGTTTCAAAATTGAGGTTGATTAATATTGGTAAGACTAAGTACTGGTATTTTTTCATCGTTTTGATTATATCTTAGCCATGAAACTACTTTTCTTTTCTACCCAAGCATCCCGATCCTCTCCGAAAGACTTTTGTTTGTGACTTGGGTAGATTAATAGTCAAGTTTTACTCAAAGCACCAGCTACGCAATCTATTGATCAGTAACTGAATTCATTCAGGAGATTCTGCTTAAAGAACGTATTATCGGCGTACAGTAAGATCTTGATCTAGAGTCCATGAAAAGTGATTCCACAAGGGTTGATCCTAAGAAGGTCTACAATGTATAAAAATTTAACTGGTGGACTAAATTTGCATTCATGTTTAAGTCCTATACGGTGATGGTAGCATTCACACTTCCCAATTTTAGTGACATTCCATCCCTGTATAATTTAAACATAAGAACCTTGCTATTGATTGAATCAAAAGCTGGTCGAAGGTAGACGACATTTGTTAGCTTCAAAATATGATCTACTGTTAAGTAACCTTTTTTAAAACCAATTTGGTATTCGGTTAACAGATTAATGGTCTCACTCCATCACTCACAAGTGGACTTCTCAGAACCTCCATACTTATTTACTTGCGACATATAGGAACTATATGGCAAGTTTTGCATTCGTAAAAAATTTCGAACTCGAGAATTTAATCAAACATGATATTACGATGGTAGAGAAGTCGAAAAAAGTGGGCCCGCCATTCCGTCCGGTCTGTTTTATCTCTCTCCACGCTTCTACAGCCTAAACCATTGGGTCGGATGAGGTCAAACTTGGAAGTTAAGGTTTTGAGCAGATTCGCGTTAGACGTTTTTTTTTAGAGAAGAATTAATCTAAATCTATTAATCTTAGAGGTATTTTAAAAACTCTTCCTCTGCACTAGAGCATTTTAAAGAAGGTCTGCTTACTTTGTTTTTCAAGAACTGTCACTCTGGAGGCTTGTTCATATGTAAAATTGTTTTAAAAAGTCTTGTACTGTCTGTAATTGAATAATTTTGATCAGAGATACAAAAAACGATTTAATTGTTGCGTAATTGTTGGAATATATTGAAGAACTTCAATGAACAAAAATATTCCTTATGTCCCAAAAAACTGTTTAATTCAATTCATTTTATTACAAACATTTGTAATATGGGTTTAAACTAAACATATGTAACAAAAATTAAAAAAAAAAAACACAACTTCAAAAACAAAACAATCGACAACACTACATCAAAAATGTTCAATACTTTTAACAGCCAGGGTCAAGTCACTTTCCCAAATCAGTACTCTTTTAAAAATCAAACTCTTAAAATGATTATGTTTACTGTCAACAAGTTTTCATGTCATATAGAAAGTCACATTATAATCTGTCATCAGGCCTTTAAGACTGATTTTCTTTGGCGTCGGAAACTTTTAAAAACATTCTTCATTTTTTGGAGATGGCTTTATTTTAAATTATAAAAAAATATATCGATAGGGTGAATTATCAAGAGCCTAGATTGCTTTTAAGCTCGATAATTGGTATTATTACTGTACACTACACGTCATAGAAAAGCATTACATGTGGTTGGACAAAAGAAGAGGATGAAATAATTCTTCACCTCCTCTGTACACGCTTTCTCCTTATTCAAAGACTTAAGACCTAACTAGGAGAATTCTTCTTTAATGATCTCAAACGCTCTAACAAAATAAGTCCCTCACATTTCATAAGTACGTAACTCCATTTATTTTCATTGAGCTCAGAAGAAAGCCTCTAGATTCATTATTCTCACAATGGGCTAACAACTGCCTTCAGTGTATCCAACCCTAAACTGAACTTGGTTTGTGGTGAGGCTCCCTTCAAGTTCTTGAGTCAATAAATGTGTGATTAACCACATTCTTTTTATATTTAATATTTAATAATAACTACGTCACTTGTTAATTTAAAAAAAATTCTACCAGAATAAACAGCTTCACAAAGACTTGCTGAACTCTTTGATATTCAAAAACCCTTCCATGATCAAACATTCCTGTATGCATTAAGCTCTTACCAATAAGAACACACATTAAATTTCGTCATTCAATTTTAAATCTTCCTCATTTTCCTTTCTTCTAAAAGGAACGAAAATTTTAAATCGTTGAATTTAATCAGGATCCTTTCTTCACAAAAGTTTCTGCCAATATTTTTTTTTTCTTGTGAACAAAACTGCACCAAAATTACGCTCCACTGAATTCGTACTCCATTCAATCGACATACCATTTCTTTTTGTTCTCTTTGTTGTTTTTTCATTTTTCGTCTACGTCTAGAGCTTAACCAAACTTTCAGCTTGCTTCAGTGAATATACCTTCACTCGCATGCTCAGCAAATCATCCTAGAAAAGCATTGTTATGAAATCATATTGCATAAAACTAAGTTCCACTCTAAAGTCGTTTTTATCCAGAAATGTTCACATATATGTACTTCTACCTTACTATAGACCTATACTAGTCTCATATATCCTTGCTATATGAGGGTAACATAACCAATAATTTTCCACAGAACCGTGAGAGACTTAACGCTTGACTGCGATGCACTCCAGGAAATCGTGAAAACTTGAAATAATTCCTTCATTTTTCCGACAAAACAGAAAAAAAAACTTTCATGCAATGTCTGTGACTAAAGTTCCATATAAAGAAGGATTACCATAAAGAAAAGGAGCTTGAAGGAAGTTTAAGGTACTCGTATTGAGTATTTTCTTCAATTACAATCCTACGAATACAACGGTGCTGACAACATACTCAAGCTTAAGCGAGCCCATGCCATGCAAGGTACGTATGTTAACTACCCTTCACTTAATCTTTATGCCCTTCAACACGCATCTTAGAAGCGAGATTTCCTCGTTTCTTGGATTTAAGAAGTTGCCGGGAAAAAGTTTTTATCTTGATGGAAATAAAATAAAATTTCAACTTAATGTTAAAGTACTTACCTTACAGTCCTTACATGAGAAGTTTTTTATGTTCATAACGGATGTCAAAATATAATTTGACGAATATTGTTTAATTCATTAATTGGTTGATTTGATTAATTGATCGAAAAATTGCGTTTGAGAATTTGACGTCTCAATTGAATTTCTTGCGCTTCACTAATCTATCTTTAAAATTAACCACTTAAATTTAAAGGAAATGCTAAATTGCCAAATTTTTAAAAAATTGGCAACACTATATCGTTTGCTTTTTGGATTTTCAAAGAGTTAGACAGCAAAAGGGTCCAATTGCATAAAGTTTTAAATGTTTGGAATCATCAAATCAAAAGAGAGGCACAAGTTTTGGAAATTGAACTTTTGTCCCAGATTTGAATATCAGCCCCGATTTGAGATGCCAAGTAGTTATTATGGATTAACAGATAAGCTTCGGTTGTTATAAGGCCAACCCAACTTAAGGAAGAAGGTCAAAAACAGTAAAAATTGATTTTCTTTCTGTAAGAACATAAGGAATTCTTCCTAATCCTTGATTCCTACCCTAGCTGTCAATAGACCCTTATTGGTAGCTCTATACGGAAAACTAATCTCTTTGCTGGGCAATTCGCCAGAAATTGAATACTGCTGGAAGTGATTGATTGATCCGGTTTATGCCGTACGGTTTATTGCTGTACGGTCAAAATCGTGTAGTGTAAAACGAGCCAAGGTCTTCTGGTGATTTGATGAATTTATCTAACCCAAGAGTGGAAAAAATCTTTATATCGTTTTAGAGAAAGTGAGATGATTGCATTTGATACAGTTTGGCACAAGGCTCTCTTAACCAAAATACTATTTCAGCAATCCCTCCTCCATTGGATTAGTAGTAATATGAAAAATAAATGATGGTGTGCCTCAGCGATCTGTTCTGTCTACGAAACTCTTTCTCATTTTTATTAATAATCTTCTTACTGAAAGTTCTAATCCACATAGCTGGTTCGCTAACCATTGTACCCTTAGTTTTTCTACTTCGTTTCTAGATTCACAACTTTTTATATTCGAATGCGGATCATCAACGGAAATGTTTGATAAGTTCATTCAAGTCTGTTCTAGAGAAATGGGGAATCAAAAAGCGTCGTTAAAACATAATTTGTTGACTTTACGACAAACCATAAGAGGCACCACTTGCATCGAAGACACTGAAAGCCTTGAAATTCTCGATATGTGTCTCTAAATCACATATACCATGCCACCACAATAAAAATAAATTAGGTGGGGCAACAGTCCATTGAGAACTAGGGCCTAGTGACTAACAATTCTCAACCATTCCTATGTGCGAGTACTGTTGTCAGGGATGGAGGGGACCTACTGTTTTAAGCCGAATCCGAACGGCTTATTTGAGAAAGCACTTTTCATGACAAGAATTACTCTTGGAGAATTTGTCAATTCCTCGCAAGAGGCAGTACCCGTCAAGTTAATTTTAGTTGGCAAGGACAGGGATCGAACCCAAGACCTCTGGCATGACAGTCCAACGCACTAAGCATCATGCTACGGGTACTGATACGATGTCACCACAAATGCTACAAAATTTTGTATAATTCCCATCTCTGGACAGAAATGGTCGAGCGTAACTTTGCGAAATTCTAACAAATATAAACAATTTCATCATTTTTGAAACTTTACTCGTTGGTGATATGTTTTATGTTTTCAACTTGAGGATAACAAATTTTTTCCTTTTTATAGGGTTGCCAACACTTTATAACAGAAATTGCGCAAATTTCTAACATTCAAACTAATTTTGTCACATTTTTGTTACGGTTTTGTCCAATATCATGTTTTCCATCAAGGATATAATATTATGTAACGTATGTAACGTAAATAGTCCTACAAAAGATAATAGTTCCACACACACATTACGATGATGAAATTTTCTTTTTGTATTAAAAAAAGTTCCTTATATTCGAAGAAACTTCTAAAGAGAATCATAATAAGGATTACAATCTTCTTATATGAGAATATACCATTTAGAATTTATGACATCTTGATTGAACTTTACTTCAATGTGATTCGTTTACTTAACAACAACAAAAATTATATACATTCCCTTTAAGGACACATAGAAGATATGTTTGATATTAAAAAGAAATGTTTTCTTACTTCCCCCCTCGCCAAAAAAAGATGCTATCTCTGTTTTGTGTTTCAGGAAATGCGAAGGGTCATTTCTATGATGACTTGTCACCATCATCATTGACCATAATACCATGTGGCACAAGTATTGTCAACTTATAAGTAGTGAAGAGTAAATTGAAGTGAAGTGAAGTAAAGTTCAGTGTCCTTATATTCGTGTCCTTCCCAACAGCTATTATACTTAAGCTTTAGCTATAGCCCAAGGGAAACTGTCATCAAACGGACGAAATAACGATCGTACGTACACACGTACGCACAGACATCCCTTCAAAAATCTTTTATCTCGATTCTATTACCCTGAAAAGGTCGAGAAATTTTAAAATTTGTAATTCAACAACTCGGACCAATTACAACATCTTCCTTTGGAAATTAATAATTCAAACGAATTTCTGTGTTTAAAAAATGACTGCACTTTCCGTTTTTAACGTTATTTTAAACGATTTTGGATAATAAAATAAGCTTGTGTATTAAAAACCCTTCAGTTATTCAATTGTGATACTCGAGTTTCCAAAAAAAATCATCAGTATAAAGTTAAGTCCAATTTCGGTCATACTCTCACGTACAAAGATTTGTTCTTTATCCCTTTTACTCGAGTGCGGAATAATGTACTACATTGTTTTCCAACCTGTCACTTAGACTGTTACCTGTCATTCTAATATAATAATCTGCATTATTTGTTTTTATGGACTCAGTTGCCATTTTCAGTAACATTCAAAAATGTCTGCCTTTAAATAACCTACTTGATACAAATCGAAGAAGTAATTACAGAAAATGAAACCATAAGGACCCATTTGTGGACTTTTTAATTTAAATTTGTCGCCTCCACTATTTAGAAATAAAATAAAATCCACATTCTAAATAATGAACCAACCTAGATCATCCCAAATTGATGGTTTGCATCATGAATGCTTTGTTTTCAAATCCTTTTATAACTTCACTCTGCAATAATTTTTTTTTTCGTAAAATTTGATGGACAAAAATAAATACATATAACCCCATTGAATATTTTGTACATTAAAAATATTTGCAAATGGTTGACTAGCCAACCTCATCTTACAAAAATATAAGAACTAAAAGAATCCTTATCCCTTATTCAAAGAAACATTAAAAAATAAAACTCAATTATAAGTTGTTGTTGATAAAATAATAAGGAAATTGACTTTTATTTTGGTGTCTTCAAAAGGAAATGGATTTTATTTATATATTTTTTCTGTTGTCAGTCCCTCAAAGCAAAACCCATAAAGTTGAAAAGGAAAAGTAGAATAATTTATAGCTATAAATTTTCATTCGATACACAGACCAATAAAAATAAAAACTTTCGGCATCTATAAATAAAAAATGTTACTTTGAAGATAACTTTTTTCTTGTTTTTATTAAATTTCATCGATTTAGGAATTTGATTCCTTTAGGCGCATAATAACCTTTTACGTTTTAACAAATATAAAAGTATTTTCTTTATTTTTTTGTTTGATTCACTTTAACCCTAAAAACGTAAAATGATTTTTGAATTAAATTCATTTTTCAATTCAAAACAAAAAGAAACTTTTTTTTATGTTTTCTTTTTGGCAATTTACAATTATTTTAAAATTCAAGCTAGCCAATGACCAAGGGGTATATTTTGCATGTTTTTTCAAATAAATCAATTTTAATAATATTATGAACATGGACAAGATCCTTAGAAAATGAACACGATATTCTTCAATTAAAATTCACCTTGACACAAACAAGAGAACCAATGTCTTGAAATTAACACTTATCACAGATTCCTTAAGATGTTTTTAATCTTATAATGCTAATCTCTGTGAAAAAATTCTTTTTGAAAGAGAAAAGGATAATGGCTTCAAAGATTTACAAAAAAAAAATAAGAAAAAAACATATCCTTCTAAAATGTCCTTGGTACAGAAAGAAAGATTAAAGAAAAGTGCATACAGGAATGTCCCAGTTTCTAAATGAAAGGAGCTTGATGTGAGAATAGAGTTACCCTTATGATGATAAAAATGTTCCCAATTGAATTCAGTGCATGAAAAAGTCTGAAACGGTATTTAGATGAAAAATAAATATTAAGAAGATACCATTATTTAGGGTTTTCGAAAAAATTGCAAAGATCTTATATTTTAATCAAATAATTTTCAGGACAGTGGTGGTTACCCCAAAGTTATACAACTTTGGGCGACTAAGTTAATGATTACTTATATTGAACTAGCGTTAAACCAATTAGTTTTTTTTTGTAATTGAACAATATTTTTTTAAAAAGTCAGATTTTGGCTACACTTAAGTTTACCCTTGAGTTTAATTTGTATCGTTCCGGCAAGCATAGAAAATCTTTTTCAGCGGCACTTTAAGAATGTGAAATGTTCAACTGTGTGGTTTCATCAAATTTTGATATTTAAAACCAAATGCACTGGTATTTCAACTTAAATCCCAACCTATTTCCCTAACACCCCTAAAGTGTGTATACAAATTAATAAAAAGTAATACAATTTATATTTGATTTCACTAAGAATGAAGGCTAGAAATTTTCAAGTACACAAATTGTTTTTAATTTTTTAAGCTACTGCTTTAATATTACCATCGGATACCCAATTTTTATCTATTTTATTTTTTATATTTAATGGTCTCATACAAATTTTCAAGAAAAAACAAATCAAGAAAAACAAATTTGTATGTTTGACAGTTTCAAGAACTGGAGATTTTATTAGATATGGACCAAAATGGTAGTTGGATATCACAAGATTTAAAAAACTCAACGCAAATTGAACTACATATTCAGCAAGAACATATACAAAAACGCCATAGAATCCACTCCGCTGTGGCAACTTTTTACCCTTAAGACACTATTGTAAGCCGACTTACTTATTAAGTTTTTATTGTGCTAAAGTTACAGTTTTTTTTCTAATTCATTCTTTGCAATTATTGGAAAAAGACAACTTTGCCTTTATATAAGAGCAACGTAGGGTTGTATTTCCTAATTTTTGAAAAACATTTAAGGCCTTAGGCTATTCTAAGGGCCGATTTTAATAAGAAATACAAGAACTAATTCATATCAGTAGCTGATTACAATAGTGTTTGTATAGCGATTTATTTCAGACTGAAGATTGGACAACGTTACTTCGATGACTCCACACGGCCAGACTAACAGCTTCATTATTTTTGTAATTATAATGGGTCATAGGAGCTTTATCTCAGTCTAAAATCTCATTATAAGCTTCCCATACTAAGTTATTGTAATGGGTCCGATTTGTCAAATTGAAAATTTTGACATTTCTCGACGTTTCAAGGTCCCTAGAGTCGAAATAAAAGCTTTTTAGAAAGATGTCTTTGCGTGCGTGTGTTCGTACGTCCGTACGTTCGCGACGTTTTTTTCGTCGTCCAAAGGTCAAGAACCAGAAGAGATATCGATTTCAAATAAATTTAATTATACAGATAATAAGGCAGAACGATGCAGAAAGGGCTCTGAAGAAAATTGCTTGGGTGGTTTTTTACCATAGCAGTTTGAAAAAAAGGTGAACTTTTTTGTTGACCCAAAATATCATACGAACCAAAACCGCGAGAGACTTGAATTAAAGCTCATATAATATATTATAACGTTATTTCAAAGAGGTATTTTTTTGAAAAAAATCCATTTAACGGTTTTTTTTTATAAATCAAAAAAACTGTAAAAAAAAAATTGTCACCTCCAAAATTTTACGACTGAAATATGATTTCATCTCCAAAACAATTTTGTGCAACGAAGAACAATGTTTTTGACATCTGATAAAATTTTGAGAAATTTTTTTTTATAAAAAATAAAAATCTAAAAAAAAACATTACTCAAAGTTGTTAAAAATTGAATATCGATTCAAATATCTTTTCAAAAACTTGAAATTAAGGCATCAAACGTATTTTATCTTACAAGAAATATTATTTGCAACATTCTGAAAAATGTTGAGGAAACAAAAAATAAAAACCTAAAAAAAAAAAGTTGATAAAAATTGATTTTCGACTCAAATATCTTTTCAAAACTTTGAGATATTGGCTTAAATTTACTTTTATCTTTTAAAAAATATTGTTGCCAACATTCAGTAAAATTTTGAAAAAAATCGAATTGACAGTTTTATTACAAAAAATAAAACTCTAAAAAAAAAAACAATACTAAAACTTGGTAAAAATTGATATTTGACTCAAATATCTTTTCAAAACTTTGAGATATTGGCTTTAATTTACTTTCGTCTTTCAAAAAAATTGTTGGCAACATTCAGTAAAATTTTGAAAAAAATCGAACTGACAGTTTTTTTACAAAAAAATAAAACTAAAAAAAAACAATACTAAAACATGGTAAAAATTAACTTTCGACTCAAATAGCTTTTCAAAAATTAAAAATTTTGGCTTCAAACTTATTTTATTTCACAGAAAATATTGTTTTCGATATTCAGTAATTTTTATATAAAAATCCAACAGTCCGTTTTTTCATAAAAAATAAAATCTACAAAAAATAGTACGCAAATTTGGTAAAAATTGATACGAATACATATAAGCAAACTTTTAAGCAAGACAAATCAACAGACGGGATGGGAAGTTATCGGTGTGGGTCGCATCCCAGCCTATTTTTAAGTTTTTATTATGCTGCAGTTACAGTTTTTTTCTGATTCATTCTTTGAATAAATATTAAATTAAGAAATACTAAAAAAACAAATCATATCAGTAACTGCTTACAAAAGTGTTTGTATTGTGATTTATTTCAAAGTGAAGGTTGTACAGCTTTTCTACGATGACGCCAGATGTCCAGACTACCTTAGCTTTACCTCATTGTTTTAAGATTTTGCTAGCTTTAAAGTTCAATTTTCAATTCAATTAAATCTCAAAAATATTGTTAAGATTTTAGAGATTTAGCTTATTTGAGGAAATTTCATATACAAAATAAAGATTTTTTTTATAATAAGCGAACATTCAAAGAGTTTTGTATACTTTTAATATACCAAAGTTACAGTGTGAGCATTAGGAAAAGAAGGAAGGGTTATCAAAATGATCTCTCGAAGATAGAGACCTTTAAATATTAAGACTGTAAGACTATTGTCTCAAGAATCAGAATGGCCGAATATTTTTACTGATTCAGTACAAAATTATAAAATCATGTTAGGTATTCCTTAACTTAAAATAAGGCCTTAACATAAAATCGTACAAAAGTAATGCTTTTTATGGGCTGTTGTTTGAATTATAAAACGAGGGTATTGCTTTGTTTGTGATTCTAGCTTTACAGGAATCACTGAACGTTTTTGAATCAATCAAAATTCGTTTTTAAGGACATACTGCCTCGATGCAATTAATATTGACTTACACAGTTATTGGCTATTGTTTTATTATGGTCACAATTTTTGGTAGGCTTTCTAGTGCTCGGAGATTTCTGAGTAATGCTTTTTTTAGACAGAAGTTTTAGAAAACAACGTAACTTTTAAATGTTAATAATCACTATCGTTCGTGTCCAGGTGATGTGGCTCCAATTGTCTTAAAAATGTGTGCTGCAGTACTCTATGAACCTCTTTCTTATATTTTTAATCTCTCTCTTTCTGAATGGAAAAATCGTTGACAATTCCCATTAATAAAGCAGGACCCAAACAGGAAATATCTAACTACCGTCCAATCTACAAACTGTCCACCATTCCAAAACTTTTTGAAAAACCTGTTTGTGATAAACTTTCATTTTTGCTTAAAGAAGAATATTGCCTTTCGAGCATAGCTTTGTAACGGGCAGGTCGACAACTACTAACCTTTCCATTTTCACAAACTACGTTTTCAATAAAATTGTGGCAGAGTATTAGGTTGATATCATCTATACTGACTTTGCAAAAGTCTTTGATAGAGTCAGCCACACTATTCTACCGAACAAACTATGAAGAATTGGTTTTCATTAAAATATTTTGCAATGGTTGAAATCTTATCTTATAGGACGCATTCAATTCGTTTCCATTGGTAATGTTTTGTCTACTCCTGTACATGTGTCATCAGGAGTCCCTCAAGGTAGTCACCTGGGACCCTTACTATTTCTTATATTTATAAATGACATGCCGGATATTTTTTTATAATTCTCTTAGACTTTTATTTGCAACGATCTTAAGTTTTATAGATGCATAAAACAATCTGATGATTGCCTCCGCTTGCAAGATGACCTTAACATGCTTATTGAATGGTGCAAGAAAAATCAATTATCTTTAAACGTTTCTAAATGCCAACGTTTTCCATTCTATCGTTCTTACTATACTACTTTCTTTGAATATGAAACTGGCAGTGGTGTTTTTAAAAAAGTCAATGAAAAGAAAGATCTTAGTGCTGTTTTCGACCTCAAACTCAATTTTATCAATGATGTTGAATATGCTTCTGCCAAAGCTAATTAAATGCTGTGTTTTATTAAAAGAAATTCATCAGACTTTTCAGACCCTTATACTATTTAATCTCTTTTTGGTTGATACGTAAGACCTATTTTAGAATATTGTTGTGTGGTTTGGTACCCATACTATAGAATTCATTAAGAATTAAAAGAGTCCAAAGATATTTCACTAGGTTTGAAGTTCCCTCATATGCTACGAGATGCAAACTTATCGGTTTACAGTCACTTGAAAATCGACCTAAAATCTTCTCTGTTTTATTTATTCTTCAGATTCTGTCGCATCACATCAACTGCCTATACCTTCTATCTCTAATAATCTTAGAGACTATGATCTATTCCACGTAAGTTACCATAGGGTTAATTACGCAGTTAATGAACCTATAACTCGCTGTGTTAGGAAACCTTTGACTCAGTGCAGCACGGAGTTATAATAGTTTTAAAACATGGACATTTTATTGAAGTTGCCAGATTTATTGTTTCGTGAGATATTTGGGGTCACCTAACTTTTAGATTTTTTATAAATTTCTATAGTAAGAAACCCAACCCACCCATTAAGTTCATTTGAAAGTCCTTTTTGCATCTTTTGTTGCAATTATCTGTAAAACAAAATTAATTTAAAATCCCTATATCCAAAATTTTTAATTCGAAAAATGGAACCGATGATAACAACTGTTAGCTTCAAAACATCAAAAGGTGTATATTTTACACCAAATACACCACTCATTTAAAGTTGACGTTTGACAATTATTTTAGCTAAGTGATATCTTAATTCACCCTTCCCGTCAAAGACCAATGAATAATTATTTCGTTTCTATATTTTTTGGACAACTTCTCGATAAATTGACTTTGAACCGAAATGTAATTTGGAAAACATCAACTGGAAACTCAGTGAGCAAATGTATTAAAATATGCAATAAGGAATTGAAGTTTAGAGTAGGCAATGCCATCAAACTTCTTAAAGCTTATTTTTCAAATAGAACTTCAAAAGAGCCATTAAGAAAACATTGAACTTTTAATAATAACTAAAGAGGCACTCTTTAAATTTCCTTGAAAAAGATAAAATTAATTTTAAATGAATTTGAGTATTTTTTGTTTCCAAAAAACTTTAGCTTTTCTTCTCCAATTTAAGAAAGTTAGTTTTTTTCTATAAAACTTATAATATTCATAATGTGTTTTATTAAGATAAAATTTCCATAACATTTTTTTTTAATCTTTATAAAGTGGCAACACCGAATTTGCTATTTTGAGGACAAGGTTCTATGCTATAAAATTCAACGAAGATATGACTTAGTCCCCAAACGGAACATTTCCCTAGGATTATCTCGTCGAGCGATGAGCGGAAGTGCTTCGCGGCGTCAATTGTATGAATATGTACGTTCCATAGTCAAAAGCTCGTGCATATGAATGAGCCTTTAGCAGAGTGTTTTAGATGTGAAACGAAGCACCAAAGGGGGACTTTTCAAAAAGGGTGGTTCTATGGGTGTTGCAAAGTTGAGTGTTATATTATTATAGTTGGGGTTGGTTATAAGCACAAACGTTAAGCTCGCTCTATTTGGGTCCTCTAGAGAGAAAGCCGTATATTTAAATTTAATTTCTCTTCAAACTGCCTTGCGTGAGGATGTGGAAAAATATATAGACTTTGCCTTCACGCGATAACTGTGCTTCTGATGACTCTTTGTATAGTTTGATGTACGAACATTTTCCAACTCCCTATATTTATATTCCCCGGATGTAAGCTGAGGAACTTCCGTTGTCCTAATGATGGCGCGTTGTCGTCACCATCATCGTCGTCGTCATCGTTATCCTTATCAGCGAGAAATCTTTGCATATATTGTGTGTGTACTTCAAGGAAGCTTCTTTTCAACTTAAGCGAAATTATCTCGTGGAGATATATATCTAAAGGACGATGAATGTTAATGCAATCAACTTGGAAATGAACTAGCGCATAATGTGGTACTGTGATGCGATGGCGGTCGAAGCGTCTTCCTTTAGATATTGTGTATTGTGTTCTTCATCATCACGAACACGTGAAGGAAGATTGATTCAAGATGAAAATACATAACTATAGATTGGTTTGAACAATTCACCGGAAATTATTATAAGTTTTGTAGGTATAGACATAATTGCGAGATAGCCCTTTATATGTAGAACCCTCGTCGAAGCAATTTAATCTATTTGAGGCGGTAATATAATTTCAAATTATTGAACCTAGAAATTAATTGATTGAAGTGTTAATTTTCTATTCAAAGATGTTATATCTGATTTCATGCTTAGCATAATAATCGAAAGATGTTTTAGATTGCTTTCACAGCTTAAACACACAGAGGTTTTGATAACAATACCTTGGGAAAATTATGTATGGCAACTGCGAAATTGGATCGAAACTCCCAAATTTATTAATTCCATAGCTTTAGAAAACTATCCTTGATGTATATCTACTTACAAAATTATTAATATAATTGAGTAGGCTTAATCTTAGGATTTAATTAATTTTGGAAGGATATCATATTTGTCCACCATATCGAATTAGTCAGAGAAGATATGGATTTTGAAATATCAGTGCATATTTTATTAACAAAGCACTTCTTATGGAAAGCAACAAAGCGCCTAAGAAGACTGCAGAACAGATCGAAAACCCTACTAAAGTTCAGCAACAGACCCTTACAGGCTGTTGATAGGAACTACAAATGTGAAATCAATAAAAAAAAATTAAAGAACGATTGTAAAACTGCTAAGATTTTGAAAGAACCGCCTTCAAAAGTTTAAGGTAAGGTTTGGTAAATGGGTTAGCGTTTGATTTAGTTATCAACACACTTAGATCAATATAGATCCCTGAACGTTTTATAATCTCCCTGATGAATTGAATATCATTTTTAGCAAATTAGAGGCTTTGATAAATCCTGAACGGCTGATTGTTTTCTGCAAGGTCTTCGAGTTCTTCAAGATTACTGAAGAAGTATATGTATCTTGTATGGCTTAATGGTGGGCGTTGGCAAAAGAACTGAGTTGTGTCCTCGTGCTCTTCATCATCGTCACACATTTTGCATATGTTTTAGACAACAAGCCGCATTACCTTCCTGTATAGTAGTGGAACGGTTGAGCGTTGTTAATATGCTAACAAGTAATCGTAGTAAGTTTTTGTCAAGGTTCGTAATTGAACTCTATTTTTTGTCAAATTTGAGCCATAATTTTGTGGATGAGAAGAAGGTTTAAGGACTTTTCCAATGTTCACACGAGTTCCTCAGATCTCTCATTTCCAGGTAACATTACTGTGACAAAGTACCCAGCAGAGTCTAAAGTCATAATGTGAGTTTAAAAACCTTAAAAAAGCTCCAATTTATAACTAACGCAAACTAAACTAAGGTTCGTAGCACGTCATTGGTAAATTGTAGAAGTCAATTCTATACCTTAACAACGTGTGGCTTACGTTGCTAAGGTATCCACCAACCAGAAGTAACATCGAACAGACCAATATTGCTTTAACTAATAAAAATAACAAGAGAAAGAAAACTTATTTTTAGCCATCATTTTGGACTTTAAAATACGTAGACATTGATTGACCAAGTACATCGAATTACGAATGCCTTTGAAGAAAAACAAATATGCTCGGCTATATTCTTAGATACTATTCAAGCCTGACAAGGTTTGGGTAAAAACTGCATAGGCAGTGCTACAAAATACTTAAATTTAATTTTACAAACCAACTCCATTCGAATATGGTATGAGCAAAATTACTCGAAATGGTTGAACATAGAAGACGGTATACCACAAGAAAGTGTAAGGACCAACCTTGTACCATTCGTTATTTTTTCAAGGGATATTCCAGTGGATACCAATGCTATCATTGCCACCTTTGCAGATGATACTGATATAAAACAGTATTGGCGAAAAATAATTCCGTTGCAAGACTTACGTACAAATTTCAAAATTTAATCGATAATGTTAGTGATTGGTAGCAAAAATAGCATAAATGAACGAAAAATTTGCAAAGAAAAAAAAATGCTGAGCTTATCTATTAAAATGGACGAATGGGTTGTACAAAGTTACTCATGCAGGAGTTCAAGGAGTCTGTTAAAAAAACAGAAATTGCTAATCCAATAGCGTCCATTTTTTAGTATCTTGAAACAAAGCTCACTAGCTAAAGTGCTGTAAGAAACGATGTCTGTTGTGTGGTACGAATCGACAATAAAGGTGGGCCTGAAGCTCTGGATTGTACACTTAAATATTTTAGAGCTGATGAACGTTCGATGGGAGGTATTGTGATACTGTTCGCTGGTGATTTTTGACAAACATTGCTAGTTGTACCAAGAGGTTCAAAAAGTAATGAAATAAATGTTCACCTAAAATCGTCGTTTCTGTGAGCTTCTGTCAAACTTTTAAGATTGGTGATAAAAATGCAGCACAATTTTCAAGAACCCTTTTGGATATAGGAAATGGAAATATTTTAAATAATGATGCTGAAATACTAATAGAACCAACATTTGTAACTAGCGTCACTGGACTAAATTCAAGCGAAAATTTAATAAAAATCTATTGGCTAGTGTTGGAGAAAATTCAAATTTTCGATTTTTGACGAAAAATTTTGTATTGGGACTACTTTTTTTTTAAGTTTTATACTGACTTGAATGTGTCACGTTATGTTTTGAGATAAATAAACAAATAAAGACAAATTAAGTGACTTACAACTCTGAACCATTCCTGAATGCGAGTAATGTTGTCAGAGATGGAAGAGACCTACAGTTTATATGCTGACTCCGAACGGCTAGTTTTGAGAAAGCACTCCTTTTGTTCGCAACAGGCAGTACCCTTGAAAACTCTTTTTTTGTTTTAATTAAGGTGGCACAGGCAGGGATTGAGCCCAGGACCCCTTGCATGACAGTCTAACGCACTAACCATCACGCTACGTTTTGAGATACAAACTATTATAATTCGGAAAAAAGACCTTGTGTTAGTTAGCTATCTAAATTCATAAAAAAGTTTTTTAAATAAATCCCATAATGAATTTTAAACTTCGATATAAAGTTTTAAAAGTTTAAGCATCTTACTTACATATATATTTTTCAAAAAATCCTCATTTTTTATAAATCTTCATCTGCCATACATTTACTCTTATGGAACGTCGAAGTGTTTGTGCTAAAGTTTTTCTTAAAAAAATTAAAAAACAGTACAAAGGCAATTTCGATCTTAAAAGTAATGTTGAAAAAAGGCATTTCTGAGTTTCAGAATTTAAACGTAATCAAATTATCATTCAATTTATTATTAAGTGATATGTTGTGTTTAAATTTAGCCTTAAGAAAACAGATTTTGGTTTGTCTTTATCATTTTTAGGATGAAATATTTTAAAAACCTAATATGGTACACAAATTTAAAGGTGAGATTCGAATTCAGAACATCAAAATTCTTCAAAAAAGCATTGTTTCGCTTGTGCACCAAAAGACTGTTGCAGTTTTGTCGATCAGTCAATTGAAAAACTGCAAAGTTATTTCAATTTTGAGACCGCCTTAAATGTACGAAACAATGTTTGGAGGGTAAAGAAAAACCAACCATCTTAATGTTAATCTAAAAGCCATTTAAAGTATCTATCTCCCTTTAATTGACATATAAAATATGAATAACGAATCATGTCTAGAAATTGTTCGTCTAGATAAGTCCTAAATCACCGGTGGTTTAAGTGCGGTGTGATTCTTACGCTGCTCCGAACCGGTTATTAGAGAGTACCTTTTCAAGATTTTCATTCGGTAGGAAAAAAAATATCTTAGGAAAAAAATTTACTTGGAAGTTTACTAAAACATTATTTCACTTAATACAAAATATTTTTGTTAACTTTTGGTAAAATTTAAAAAAAGTTACCGGTAAGTGCGTTGGGCTGTTATGCTAAAGGTCTTGGGTTCGATTCCAGCCTATGCCATTTAAAGTTTTTTTCATGGGTACTGCCTCTTGCGAAGAATTGACGAATTCTCCAAGAGTAATTCTTGTCATTGAAAGTCCTTTTTAAATTTGCCGTTCGGATTCGGCTTAAAACTGTAGGTCCCTTCCATCCCTGACAACAGTACTTACATACAGGAATGGTTGAGAGTTGTCAGTCACTAAACCCTAGTTCTCAAACGGACTGTAGCGCCACCCAATTTATTTATTATTGACCTTGTTACACACAAGTAAATTCCTTCCAAAAATACCACATCCAATTGTTTAATCGACCTGAATAACTTAAAATAAAACAGCTTAAATCTAAATAATTATTATTTGCATGGTTTGCAAAGTTTCTTAGATTAAAATCTGTCTTATTGTAATTTTAAAGTGCTTTAATGTGAACTCATCAAGTCAAGCTTTCAAGTCTTTTTTTAATAAAAAAAATACAAGTTGGTTCAAAAAAATATTTAAAAAAAACACACATACGCCTCAGTGTACCATTTTACTTATGTCAATATTACTTCAAAGTTATTGTTTGTTTGACCAATTATAAATGGTATTTTTTTAGTTAACTTCATTCTTTTCGCTTTAATTGGGATTTAAAGAAATTTGCAGAATGTTATTCAGAAATATGAAAATAAATTAAACCAAAGAATAATTCCTTTGAATATTTTGCCCAAATATTTCAATTCAATTAAAATAATTAACACAATTTCATTCCAAATTGAATCACTTAAATTCCTTATTGGTCATTTTTCTCTGCAAAATACAGAAAAACAAAATAACTATATCCACCTACAACTTAATTCCCACCGGTGTCCAATTCTAATTTTAAACATAACATAAGACAAGAAAAAAACACCATCTTCTAGAAATACCGCCTTCAAAATGACAGCAAAAAAAAAGGAAGAAAATAATGAAATCCTTCGTCTTTACCATCGTCTCCGTAGTCGTTGGTCGTTGTCCCAGGATACCTCTGCTCATTTTCCATTTATTTTTATTAAATCCAAAGCGCACAGTGTGCTTTCAATTCAATTTGTCCGCATCCAGATTAACGGATATAAGCGCCACTAAACAAATTTAAATATCTTATAAGATACACTATATAACTGTATTCATTCCAACTATACTATATTTTCTGCTCACTTTGCATAAGTTTCCCTAGAAAATAAAAATAAGAAAAGAATAAAAAAACAGCCTTTATTCTAGTACAATATCGTTGAAATTGAATTTTTCTTTCGTTGTTGAAAGTTTCACTCACTTTTGTACCTAATTTGAATTCTTTTTCCTTTTTTGTTTCTAACCTCATTTTAGAGTGCACAAACCATAACGGAGACGGATATAGAAGCTGCATAAAAGACATAGAACCGAGTAAAAATTCCAATATAATCAACCCACCTTAAGAATACGGACATCCGGTATCCACCTTAACCATCATCAACCAGACAACCAACGCTGTCGACGAGCGAGAAAGACGACGTTGAAGACAACTTAAACAAGGACGAAAAAGGAGAAGTAGACGAAGACGAAGACGACAGACGAAGATTTTGTTTTTACAAAAAGAAAATAAAAATAAACTTTAACGTGCAACCGAGGAGAAGGTTTCTTTATAAATTAAACAAGACGAGAGTAGAAAAAAAAACACATCTTTGAGTGCGTGGGAAAAGTTTTCCGCAAGAAGTCCGTTCCGGGTTTTTGGTTCTTTGGGGAATCTGAACCATAAAGTGTACTTAAGTGCAACACATTTCCATTATTTGTGTGTTGCCATAGAGAAATCGAGAAATGGGGACAATAATGCAGTTGGAACGTAAAAGTTAACTGAACAGAGCCCCGCAATCTCCCCAAAAAGAAACCAAAAGAAATACAAAAAGATACAATATCTATGATAGGAAGGTTTTAGAAAATAAAACACGGTTGTCTTGGAATCTGCCCATATTCCGATGGGAATTTGATCCATTCGACCCTTTTGGCTATTGTGAGAGAAAGAGAGAGAGTGAGAAGAAGAAGATACACCTTTTTGCAGGATGAGTAAAGTATTATGTACCACATGCACCATGGAGACAACAAGCTGGCTTCTTGTCATTATTTGTATGGTCCTCGTGCACAGCACCAACTTCAGCAACTCTGCACCTACAGAAAGCAATTCCCCAGGCAACGACCATGTTACTGGCATCTATCCAACAGCAACAATATCACCGACGACTACGTCTACAACGACGACGACGATGAAAATGAAGACGACGATGCCAATGACGATGCCGATGACTTCAGCAGCAGCAGCAGTAGCAGCATCAGCATCAGTCTCAGCCAAATCCTGGTCTTCACAAAAACCATCTAGAAGTAAACACATAACAAAATCAATTCTCTATAAAAAACCTTCCAAGGATAAGGGCGGCCGGGCCAAAGTACCATTTCTTTCCCCGACATTAGTCCCGACAGGTTATGATGTGGAAAAGGATATAAGCCATCATAAGGAAGTCGAAGCACCCATGGCAACAACATCAAAAATAACAACAACAACAACGGCGACAGTTACCACCACCATAGACACTGTTGTCGACAACGTCAATGGCCCGAAAGATTACACCAACAAAAAGCGTACTAATACCTCCACCCTGCGGCACCTCGACTCCCCCTCTTTATTGGGAGTCAGTGATGGAGTCGTGGGAAGTTTACTCTCTACAAATGCGAATGGTGACGAGGATTCTGGCAAGGATATTGACTTCATATCTGATTCGAGAACAACAAAAGCTGATGAGACTTATGCAACGACAGAAGGATATCACGCCAAAGCACCAGGAGTAGCAGGAGCAGCAGTAGCATTATCCACCACAACAATGCCAACCACCCGAGTGGAAAATCCCGTATCCAATATGGAAACCATTCCATTACAACATGTCGAGGGGGCGAAAAAATCGATAGCTTCCTCCGTCGTTGCCGTCGCATCAGTGACTTACACTCCATCAGTGCAGAGTAAGTCAATGCCTGTTAATGCATCGCTATCCTTTTCAAGTCCTTTGACGACTATGGTCTCACCATCATCAGCACCCCCAAAACTACCAGACGTTGGCCATGATGGTGTTAAAGTCACAAAAAAGAAACAGCTGTTTGATAAACATTTTATAGCTGCATCGAGTCCTTTGCTATCGCCTTCACCCTCGCATTCGCCTTCAGGTTTGAGTTCGAGTTCGTTGCATACTTCGATGCGAAAGGATAATCCATGGCCACCGTCGCTAATGTCAATGAATAAGCCAACGAAGAGTAATTCCGCTAGTGGCAAAAAATTAATGGAAGTCCCCAATGGATACTTGGGACCGATTATGATGAAGGAGAAAACATTTTCAGTTTCGCATCATCATGGCAAAAAGCCAAAGCCGTCTCTAGTCGAACAGAAGTTAAAAGATAAGAAGCTTGTTGAAATAATTGCTCCCACGGCACTAATGGAACCGATAAGTAAAACGAAAAATTCACAGCCCGATTTTGTTGCCATTGATATGACGACAACGGTTCTGATGCCAACAACGACGACGACCATAACTACAACAGCTGCAACAACAACAACAACAAAAGTGGCTGCTTTACAAACTACAGAGGAAGTGAAAGATTCGACTGAAGTTAAAATGGTTGGGAAGAGTAAGAAAAAAGAGATTGAGTCAGAAACTGCTACAACTTATTTTTTGGTAGCCGCCCAAGAGGGTAACAATGAGGCGTCTTCGAAGGAAGTAGCCAGTGAAACTGTAAGACCGCCGGCTTATCCAGAAATGGAACCCTTAAATTCAGGGGAAATTGAAACTACACTAAGAGAAATTTACGCAGAAGTTATAAATGCAATGGAAGGAGGATCTCGGACAAAGACTACCTCAACGGAAATTCCTGTAACAGAGAATAAATCAAACCCTGCTACCACAAGCCTTCCTTTGAATCCAACAAACTTTGGAAATATTGACAGATCGGGTAAGCTTAGTTTCGATAGTGATCATCAGGATCTATCAGAAAACATCAATCAAAGAAATGGAGATGGTGGTTCTTCAACTGATTCTGCGTTGTTTTCAATGGGAACACCACTCACTTTAAATATATTTGATAAGAAGTACTATCAAAGCTCTGCGAAAGACACAACTTCAACAGCATACAATTTACCAACTGCAGAATCAACATCAGCAATCGAAAAGTTTACTTCTTCTTCCACCGTTATTACTGCACGAACAGATCCCCCAAAGCTAGCAAAAGATGAAAAATCCACAGAGTCGATAGAACAACCAAAGAATTTACCAGAAAACGATGAGTTTGTTACTCGAAAGACTATCAAAGCTGAGATTTCTTCAACTGAAGCATTACATATTTATCAGACCGCTCCAAATAAGACTGCTGAACAGTCGTATGAACTAAACAGTTCAACTGAAACACCATCAAGGGTTCAAACTCATGGTCCGATAAAGTCTGAAGAGATCAATATCAGTAGTACCACAGAGTCAACTACCAGTCCTGAAATAATGCCTGTCACTTCTTCCCCATTTAGAGCACTGGATAAATCTTCTAAACCAGTTCTAAATGATGAACTAATAGTAACAGCTCGGAGTTTAATAACAGATTCTTATATAGCAACCACTCAGAGCTCTTCTTCAACAACAAAACCCCTAAAACCTCCTCATAGAGAAGAACCAACTATAGGAACCCCTATTGAAGATATCTCATCAACAACAACTAAAATTTCAACGGTATATTCAATAGTTGATACTGATCACCCTGATGAAAGAAATCACTTCCCCACTACTTCTGGAAGTATTAAGCAGACAACCTTTCCACAAGCTCAACATCAGACTATGACTCCTCATACCGAACTGAATTCTGAACTAATATCTTCTTCAACAACAAAATTTTCAAGAAATGAAGATCACCCTGAAGATAAAACTACTCCAAAGAACTTACCAATATTTACCACAATAGACTACCAAACTTCAAAAACTACTGATTTTTCTTCACTTCTAAAACATGATTCTTCTACCATTTCACCATCACCAATCCCCACAGCAATTCCAAATCTTGAAGTGTCCTCAACTTCAATTCCACAAGCCACACAAAATAACGAACCTTCTGAATCAAAAATCTCCGATATCCAAATTGAAGTGTACGACTCGACTCTAGAACCAATAGTTTCCGCCACCAACTTCAAGCACAGCACCGATGTGTCCAGTTCGTCTTCCCATGGAACAACAAAACACTCACATAAAGATCATCCTCAGGAGAGATTCACTCAATACGTGGTCGATAGATCTTCAGACTTTGCCACCCAAGAGTCCAGTGCGATTGCAAGGACTCCTGGCAAGCCCGAACCAGCAGCCATCGAGATACACATAAATGTCTCTGAAGGTTTTGGCAACGAAAGTGAAGATTTGGAGTTTCTCTATCGCCAATCGGACTTTCGAAAATTCCCCTCAAAGAAGCCCCCAAATTCTCTAAAACCCTTCGATGTAGCCCCACAGAACGAGACAAGTAACGAGGCTGCTGAAGAAATTGTTGTAGAAATCATTGATGGCAACTCTAACAGCACCGAGAATTCCGCCAGCCGGGAGAACCTCAATGTAAATCCTGTTTTTACATTCCGGTCAGATGATGACTCTCAAGTGGAACTCAAAAACGTCAAGTACTATCCCGAGGACAGACCACCCAAAGACAGCCCCAAGTCCACTGATGACTTCTTTGTCCCCCATGTCGGTCAACAGCCATCTAGTGCCAATAAGCCCCTCATGGACAGGGACTCGGATACGATTTTCTACATTTCCAATACCGAAGTCAAAGTGGGTGAGTCCCTTCCCACGACCAATACCTACGACACGCAGATGAAGAAATCACGCCTCGAGAGCCAGTTCTTTCCGGCAAACTACGAGGAGCACAAGAAGGCAGCTCCACAAAGGTACGAGGAGGACATTATTTTGTCACCGCCAAAGAATGGCCCATTAAAGGTAATTCGAAGACCCTTGGACATTAGTTATGTTGGAGAGTCCATTATGGAAGTCGAGCAAGTTACAGTTACTACCACCGTGCCCCCATCACCTGTGCCCGGTTCCACACCCGATGTTATCATAGAGCCAGCCGTCCTCCCAGAGATGGCTATAGGGGTGCCAGTAATTGGTGAGTTACCTCCACAAATCGAGCTGAAGGAAATCGATTATATGCCAAATTTCGATGGCAACAAGGAGGAATCTTCGATTCAGTATGGCGGAGATCTCATCGATGAGGGTGGTGCCATGGGAGTGGGATTTGACATGGATTCCTATCCACTTGGAAATCTGGGAATGGGGAACAAGAATGATGCTTCTGCTGCTGTTTCATCTCAAATGCTTTTCAATCATCGAGTGAATCATTTGAAGAAGGATGTCCTCTCGGCGGATCTGGGTGGCTCCTCGGAAACCGCCGATGGAAACGATTTGCTTCGACAGGCTAACGATTCTATAAACGGAACAGCACTTGGTGAGAAAATGGGCAATGCCACTGCTTACTCTGTCATAGAAGACCGAACAGCTCTGAATGAGATTATGCGTAAGTATCTAATAGCTCATTTATAACTTAAGGGATGAACTCATTAAACTTATGTACTTTGTTTGTGTGCTTCACAGATTTCTTCACCTTACGGACTCTGGTTTTCATCGGGCTTTACACACTGATACCTCTAGTTCTGGTGATTCTCCTTATTTATATTTGGCGGTAAGTACACAAAATATCAAATTGTTTTTCCTTTATTGTGGCTAGAAAATAGAACGTGACCTTTTGCCTGATGTGAAAACTATCCCCAAAATTGTCAATTTTAATAAAGGATATCATTTTTGATAGCGTTAATTATTATTATTTTCGAAAATTGAACTCTGTTTGGGATTAGGGTTCTTGGAATCGGGATAATCACCAAAAGACGGACAGAATTATCCTCGGCTAAAGGAACATATTGTTTTTTGTAAACTTAAAGGTCGCAGCTTATGGAAAAGGACCCTTCTGATGGGTGACATTTATCCATGAGCAAGGGTTTGATCTTTAATTTAAATTTAAAGGCATTCTGTTTAAAAGAACGAAGTCGTCGGAGTCGTCGATAGGTAAAGAATGATTTTCGGGTCATGTTAGCACATATATCCTTAATACATACAAGGTACAGGATATTACGTACATATATAGAGATAAATAGAATTGAACCCCAGTTTAGAGAAGAAAATATCACATTTCGTACAAAATATGCAAACCTTCCCAAAGGGATTATTTATGTCTTCTTTGATCTCTCTCTTATTACATTTAAGGATACTTTTTGGGGGTTGAATGGAATTAGAATTAGAATTAAGGTTTCGATTGACATTTTGTGTATTTTGGTTGAGTTAATAAATGATTTTAACATGATTATAAAATGTATTTAGGAACGTAATACGAGTGAGGTACAGTTACGACTTATAGAAAACCTGTGTTTGCATTTTGATTCCCAAATAAATTTCAAAAGACCCTTTTATTTAATATCCTTATATACGTAAGTATAGATTTTGGTATTGTAATATTCATTATTTATGATTATTAAAATCAGACTTGAAATTCAAACATTCAAAATTCAAACGTCGCCTTTAATATTTTATGAACAATCATAGTTTTATTACATTAAGCTTCAATTGGATTTTATAATCTGGAATCGATCTAATTTATGGAATTAAAAATTTTGAAAATTCTCTGCGAAATTATGAAAAATTCCAAATATCGTTCCGAAATTCCTCCATATTAATATAGTTTTACAAACAACAACATCAAGATAAGCTGAAAGGACTTTTTGAAAAAAGGGGTTGGAATGCAACCCTCACTAATAACTTCCTATCAACATTCGCCTGTCCATTTTTCTAAAATTAAAAAAAAAATATTAGTAACAACAATTTCTTAAAAAAGCAAGTTGTTTGATGTTTAATAAGCTTAAAACAATAATTTTTTGTGTTCAGCTTTCTTGAAGATGACTGAAACTTAAATTTGAAATCAAAATCAATTTACCACATCAACTTTTTAAGATATCACCTGTTTATATTAAAAAAAAAAATAGGCATTAAACCAGGGGCCTGGTTATGGGATGCCAGGCTTTGCCATTTTTCAATTATTGCTTTCGCCTTTGCCTTCTTCGTTTTGAATTCGACCAATTAACGAATTTGAAGGCTAATTTGAAATGTCACAATCTTTGTTGGTGATACGACAGCTTTTTTTTGGCGGAAGTGTTTTTTATTATTCACTGTTCGATTTCTTGAATTCTTTCTTGATTGTAATTATATAAAAATGTAAATTTGCTTCATTTAAATTTTCTTATAATTTATCCACAATCCACAATAAAATATAAAATTTTACAATTCATTTAAGGAACTATAAAAACAAACAAACAAATCGACAAAAATGTTTGGCTCTCGTCGAGTTTATGAAGAAATATAGGGGCATTGCAATGGGAGCACTCGTCGCTCCTGAATATCGGGCTAAAACAAGTGAACTGTAGGATAATATTTCAAAAGTTTTAAATACCCTAGAACCCCTTCGAAAAAATGTTGAAAGCTGGAAAAAAGTATGCATACACTTTGTTCTTTTAACCTTATCATGCTATAATTTTTGTAAGGTTTGGAAGAATTTCAATTATAACATAAGAAAAAAACTTCGTCACAACACCAAATTCTTCCGTGGAACAGATGGGGGCCAAATACTCAATACGCGTTTTCTTCCCTAGAAAAAGACAGCCTAAAGGAGCTTCTTGATTTGAACGCATGTGAGACTCGGATTAATGTGTCTCCATATGGGTGCCAGGAGGAAAATCGTTCCGAAAAAATGAACATATCACTCCAATGAGAATTCAATCCCTAAACGAAGCACTTCTAGTCAAATTGTGAAAGGTGATGTACAACCAGAATACTCAGAACCTCAGCAATCGCCGAATTTTGAAAAATTCGGGCCCTCGACACCGATTTCACAACCTTTGTTGCAACTACAACTGCACCACAATGAATATTTGCAAAATCAAACATACTAAATTTTCAAAAGCACAGCAATTGCAGTGTTTTGAAAGATTCGAGGATTCGACACCAATTCTACAACCTTTTTCAAAAACATCTGTAACAACAACCAAGAAATTGCTGGAAAATCAAGTTTCACAGCAGGAACAATGTCAACCCAAAATGCTGGAACTACAACTGAACCATAATGAACACTTACAAAATCAAACTTAAGGGCTTAGGAAAATAAACGAAGAAAGTTTGGTATATCGAAATATTAAAGGAAGAGACTGTTGAATGTGATTTTTCATTTGTATTAATAAACAAATACTTTCAATTCACAAGCTATATTTTATTCGATTTTTTATCTGTTTTGGGATATTAGAATAATTATTTGCTTCAGATAATGAAACTAAGTTTGAGAGATCATCCATGACTTGTGAGAACTTCCCCCATGACTGGGATTAACTTAAGTTATTCTCATTTTTTGGTCACAGACCTCACCACCATTACATTTAAACTATGATATTCTTTTCTGTATTGGTACGTAGGTATCTACCTACCTGTTGTAAAAATGGTGTTAATTTGCTGTAGGACGTAAAATGCTTACATGTGTTCCATCAACGCTCATTATGACCCCAGGAAAACCAATAGCTTCTCCTGTTCGTTCATTTTAAAGTTTATCATTTTTGGCACAAATTTTTCTCAAGAATTTTAAGAGTTTCAGAAAAAAAGTTTGAGACTGTTGATTGTGCCATTTCAAGAAGTACGTCTTGTCCAACTCCTTTTTGGTACGATCCCTCAATAAGAAATCTCAGAGTAGCGGCAAGCTTTAGAATTGGAGGAAAGCTATTGATGTTGTGATCCTTGAATTCTTCATTGATCTCTTGCAAAATGAAGACAAAAGCTTTCTTTAAAAGTCGAAAAAGTTTGATAAACCTATTAAGGCAAAGTGTGTTGATTAATTGATTCAGTTGCTTTAAACTAAAGGAAAAAATACTTACTCAGTTGAAGGGAGATCCAAAAGAGAAGATTTGATTCTTAGCAGTCTCCTGGATACCTGTAATCTTGAGGAATCCTCCCTTTCAGAATAAATGCAACTTCTTGGCTTTAATCCTTGATCCATCCGGGAACGTCAGAACAAGGTTTCGGGCCACTGCCGTCGATCTACGGGGGCTGTTGTTGGTGACGGGTCTCCGGAAGCATACCAGTTTCGATTTGGAGGTATTTATCTATATTCCCCACTTCTGGTACTACTCGTAAAGTCTCATGCCTTTACGTCTCTAATCGTTGACTTGCAACTATGATTTCTACGAAGAAGTTTCTGAAAGAAAGAAAAGAAAACATTGGTTGTGGGATATTAAAAATTTGGAGCTTATGGATGATAGCCTCAATCAATACGCTGTCGAAAGCTTTCTCGACATCCAGAAAGCATTCAGCAGAGGCTCGGTGGCTATTGAGAGCAGCGGCGACGTCGGACTAAAACTTTAGAAGTGGATTGATCGTTGAGTGAGCTTGTCGGAATCCAAACTACATGTCGGGGATGATGCTACGCTCATTGCAGAATTTCTTCAGTCTCCTTAAAATTACTTTTTCTTAATCATATTGGTACTGCCTTTCTTCGGAATTGCCACACTTTGGCTGTCTTCCATTTATTATTATTTATGATAATGGTCAAGATTTTCAAACTTTGCGGAAGTTGTTTATGGGCTGGTTCATCGGCCTTGCAGTTGTCTTAAAATTGAACTATAATGTTTGGCTGTTGAGTCAACTGAATGGAGATTTCTACTTCGTTCAGGAAGGCTTGGTTCGTTGATGGTTTTGGAGCGAAACTCTGTTGGAAGTGTTGGCAAAAGCTTCCACTTTGTCATTCATTGATGTTAGCCCGATGTTGTTGTTCATCATGACTTCCGGCAGTGGTTTTCTCCTACCGATGAGGCGGTTGATTTCCTTTAAGACATTTGGTCCCGGTTTTATCTCTCTCAAATTCTCAATCTCTTTTTGAAGGCGATGTCGTTGTGGTAATGTGGTGTCTGATGGAGTTTCGGAACATGATGTTCACACATTCCAGTTCGCTCTTGATAGTCAAGTATTCGGGGTTAATCCTGTTGGGTTCCCTCTGATAGAACCTCTAGAGGTGCTTTCTCAGCCTTTGTCGGTGGGAGTATAGGTTCTGAACATATTCCGGGAGGTGTTGGTATCTGTCCTTTGTTGTCCTGTGGATTTTTTGGGCATCAAGTGCAATTGTAATGGTTGATTTCATGGACTCGGCAGCCGCATCAATTTCGTTGTACTGGAGGTTTTGCTTCGCTGGTGGAAGCACCAGGTTTCCCTCGATGTCCAACTGCAATCTCTCGAAATTTAGTCTCTTGTAGTCGATAAATTCCGCTTGAGGTATCGCTGCTAAAATGGCTGAGTTTTATAGACAGGAGTACTGCTTCGTGGTCCGAATAGCTTGGCACGGAGTTGCATTGAAGTTTTACCTCCCTTTATGAAATATCCTTTCATAAGTCGCTGTAAATTGAGAGTATGCGAACGACAAAAAACCTGTATAACAGAGAAAAGCTTTAATTTGATTTCCATATCACTTTGATCGTGATATCAAACTTCACATATGTAAATCTCTTTTTTACGATTTGCAGTACTTAATCCAAATATAGAAATAATCGAACGAATTAAATTTTTAGTGGAAATTTTTTATTACACACTATTTAACAAACCTCACCTTCGCGACCATGTAGCTATCCATATTACCTGATATATTTATCCTATTTTCAGCCAACTTATATCATGATTATAACCGTTTCCATTTTTGTTTTATATATAAAACATTTACTGTCAAGCTTCTTGAAAACTTGTCAAACTCTTCGGTGACATGAAATTTCACAATTAACTAACCCATCACTGAACTTGCTCGCACCAAATATGTCCCATTTGCAAAATTTACATCAAAGATTAACTTCAAGATACCCATTACCCTAATTAGTGAGTCCTTAAACAAGGACGAACCGTGTAAAGATTGAAGCATGAGACATCTGATGAACAAAAAAAAAATATACATATATATAGAAGAAAAATAAAGGAACTTTCCAAGCAACCCTTACAGTGATATCAATTATGTGACATATACATATCTTAGGTCTGTTATATACATGTGTATGTAGAAGATTAAATGACACGTCCTCGTCATATCCTTAAGCTCATGTTGTGTATATTTCCTTTTCGGCGGGAAACCTGTGAGGTGAGTTGGGTTGTGTCTTTGACTTGTGCGGTATCAGAAAGGATATAGGAGAGTAAAGCTATTTTATACTTTCCCGGACATTTAATTGAATAAAATGTCTTCTCATTTTTCACCCACTCTTATCCTCATTTTATGTTGTTTATGTCCTTCAAGGATTGCCGCATATCTTTTCGACGACAAAATCCTTTAAAACAAAACCTTGCTGGATATGGCCCTTAAGTTCCGGCACACGGGCATAACGTATAAAGTTTCTTCGGTTAACTTCATACAGTATACAACTAGATAGAGAGGTAAATATCCTAGAATCCTTTATAATCCTTCTCGCTCTTCTCCAATTCTAATATCTTGTCACGTGCACTTTCAGACTAAGAATACGAACAGTAGTAGATGTATACTCATAGTGTACTGTTACTGAACTTTGCAAAACTTTCCTTAAGTGGAAAGGACTTTTACTTTACATCAGCAAAAGCAAAGAGAAGGAATTTGCTATACGACTACTCACTCGCTCGCATATCCGAAAACGAAACGTGTTGAATTAAAATAAGAAAAAGAAGAAAGTTAAGTCAAACAAGCTTAAGGCAAGAAAATGTATTTTTAATTGATGCCATGTTGCAATGTTCCTGTTTTATTTTTCATTTCTTATTTTGTGTTGCTGTTAAAATTTCTAAATCTGGGGCGATCAAAAATTGCTTCATCTTAATATGGACTGGCTCGCCTGGTATGGTCCCTCTTTTCAAACAAAACTTTTCAAACCCAGAGAGTAGGGATCCTTTCATACCTAAAAAACAGATGGTAAATATTTAACTAGATTGAATAATCCAGTTTCCCATTCAAACTTTATTTTCTGGTTTGAGACTTCCATAAAGCTTTAGCTTTTCTTGAACGTTGAAAGGTGTGACCTCCTTAAGAGAGAGACATTTTTACACGCGCCACAGGACGACGACGGCGATAGCCGATAAAAATATCTACATCCTTGAACCTCAATCCGTCCTGAAAATGTCGGGGTATAGAAGAATGTAAATGTCAAAAGGCGAAGTTAAATCCCTTCTTCATCTTCGTCGTTGTCTTCGTCGTCGTCCTTATTGGTCTAACAACTGCGGGGAGTGCCATCAACGACCAACATTATCCTTTACCGTTTTCGTTTCCTTGAAATTTGATATTTCCAGTTCCGTTATAAATTCTCTTAAAACGAGGTCACATTAATCGTTTTGTTCTAAATTTAGTTTCAAGGATAATTTCAAGCTTCCTTTTTTTTAGTTCTCCTCCTTTTTCATTTTTTAAATTTTATGTGATGCTCATGTTGAAAAAAAAATCAAACGATTTCGACGATGACGATGACGATGACGATGACGATGACGACGACGACGACGACGACGTAAGAATACATTTCGTAAAATAAATACAGACAGCGACAGTCACACACCCTTCTCTCGTGGGCTCACGCACCACTCGTGCCAAAACCTCATGTAATTGCGTGGGATTTCAAAAAATGCAGAAGAAATAATATAAACTCGAATCCTTTTACATCCTTTTTTGTTCTGTATTTGAATTTAGCTCGTGGCTGGGTTTAAAAGATTTTAATTTGTTTTAAAGAGTCACGAAGTCAGTCACGATGGTCGTCGCTCGGTTTCTATTGTCCTTGATTTAATGATTTATTAATAAAAATATCAAGCTATTCCCTTCGCTTTATGTGACCTTCTTTTAGACGATTTGCTTTTAAGGTCATTTAAAATGTTTCTTTTTTTTAAGATTTAATTTTGGACAAATCAATCCCTGATTTATGACTTTGAAACGTGAGCTGGATATTTAGTATCGAAAATAAGTGGAATAGAAGTTCGAAAATTCATAGAAAGTTTTGAAGGTTATAATTAATGATGGGAAAAATTTGTATTAAGACTTTATGAGCACTAGAGAGAAATAGGAAAAAAATCCCAATAATATTTTGATGAAGAGATTAAATAAAATTGATTTGTTTTCAACAAAAAAATTGGATGATGATGAAGGTTCAATTAAGAAAATTAATAAGGATTTGTGTCAATTTATAAAAGACTCAACAAAAATATAGATTCAAGTATTCAAGTATTCCAATGTGCTGTTATACTTTTGAAGTTTTTATATTTTGACATTTAAATTGTTAAAACCAAACGTGCAAGAAAAATTGCCGGAGTGTATTGATTTCTCAAGGAGTTTATCGCAGTTGGCCTCCGAGATCTTGTGATTTAACACCTTTAGACTTCTTTGCTTTGAGGCAATCACGTGGAAGATTAGGTCCATCGAGTGTGTAAAGCTTCAAATTATCGAATTGCTCTTCGCCTGGTATTTCATGAAAATTGTCTAATATTGTTTTTTTTTTAAGGATAGATTTGCTAATCGATTCGATGAAGAATCAATTTTCCAACTTCGTTTATTTTTTAAAGGTCTGTTAATTGACATTGAAAAATTATTTTAAAAAATCTAAAATTATATTATTTTACATTATTTTATGTGTAAAAAATTTTCATTTAAGTTTTCTCAAAATGTTATCTAAAACAATATTATGTTAACAATTAAATACGTTTTGAGTCAAAATAGTTAATGGCTGAATCACAAACAGGCTTCAGCTTCGTTGCGTTACGGTGTGCCTGCTTCGAGGTTGCTTTAAATGACATTTCTATTCACACATTACGTTACATTATATTCTTTTCCTTACGATTGTCAAACGAAACGTGAAGTCGAAGCTACATTGTGAAAGCATGCATTACATTCCTATGGCTGAACTCGTAAACGTAAGGTTAAGCCGAAGTTGAAGAGTGTTGGGGATTCAACCATAAAGTTTTGCACAAAATTTAAAATTTATAGTGCTTTATCTTATGAATAGATTTTTATTTTTATCAAAAAACTGTTCACTGGGTGTTAAAAACTTAAGTATATATAAAGGTTTTCCATTAAAAGCTGTTCGAATTGAAAACAACAACTTGCTTGGTTGGCTACTTGGTTTTGAGAACCACGGCGGGTTGCACCACGGTGGGTTGCAGCTTCTTTGCATAGACAAGAGACTAAAAATAGTCTCATAAGAAAAATTCAGGTCGCCTCGGTGAGAGATAACCATCACATGAAACCGCTCACGCAGAATATCGATTGCGTCTTCAGCTGTGAGGTACGTAGCCGGTAGCACTATCCTGTTGAAACCATATGTCTTCAGTGTCCAAATCATTAAATTCGGGACAAAGGAAGTAGATGATCATGGTCATCATGATTTTTTGATTAAAAATTTGATCAAATTTTGAAGTGAATGATAAAAAATAAAAGTTGCTAATAATATAGTATGTATGTATTCTAAAATGGGTTATTCTTATTTAATTGAAAGTAAAGGTTGTGAGAAAAAAACACTAGATTTTGATAGCGTTAACTAAATTTTAATACAGTTTGAAAAACAGAATTTTGCCAATTTGGAAATGATTTGAAACACAAAAGTATTAACAATTTTGAATTATTATTGTATAAGCAAAAATTTCATAATTTTTTAAAATTTTAAAGTGATTTGGAACACAAAAAAAAATTCAATTTTTAAATGATTTGAAACACAAAAAAAGGATGCATTGAACTGTAGAAAAAGATTTTAATATCGAAACTGTTGCGGAAGGTTAATGCGTGTTTGCAATAATTATATAAAGTATACCATCCTAGTCCTCAGTTTAATATTTACTAAAGTCTGTTTGGAGAAATGTAGCTCTCATCAAAATAGAGTCGGCGGATTTCCTTCAACATTGGGCAAATGGCAATGAAATGGTTTGTATCTTCATTTATAATGTTTACATTATTGAGAGACCATTTTTCAGCGGGATGTCTTTTATTTTGACGTGCTTCAAAAATCATTACCTTTATCTTTCTTGTATATTGATGACTAACCCTCATTTCTCGCAAAATGCATTCCGCCTGTTTATTTGTAATTGCAGAGTGTAAGGGTTTTTGGCGAGTAGTACTAAGTCATCAGCATATAACAGAACTTTAATTTGTACCAGCAAACGATATTCCTCCTGGGAGTATATCACAAATGTCGTAAACAAACAAAGCAAAAAGTAATGGGCTTAAAATACAGCCCTGTGAAACACGTGCAGTTGTTTCAAATCATTCTGAGAACTCTGTTCCATTCCATACAGATGCACTAAATGAAGCAAGAAATTTAGAGCACGTGGTCAAAAATTTAGGGCAGACTCCTATCGTTGAAAGCTTGTACAGCAAAGCCTGTCTGTTAACTTTGTTAAATGCTGCCTTGAAATCTGCGAATCAAAGCAAATATTTGATCCATGGTTGAGGCGCCCGTATAGAATCGAAGCAAAAATAACTGCTTTGTTTAGGTTGTGTGGCACATAAGAATAGCTGCATAATCTGTTGAGGTATGATAGAAGGTAACTCTTGAATTGAACTGTGCTATTTTTGTATAATTCTACTGGAATTCCACCTATCCCAGGAGCTTTATTGTTTTCCATCTTATGAAGTGAAGAATCGAGTTCAGACAAAGATATTGGACAATCCAGTTCATAAACTACAACTTTGGGTAAATCTTAAGAAAAAGTATGGTGATTAACCTCGCCCGACAAAAGAGTCTTAAAATGTGCTGCTAGCGTTTCAGCTCCAAGAGAGTTCACCACATTTAGATTACGACCACCCAGTTCACGAACGTTGTTCCAGAATGTTTTTGAATTTTTAGATTCCGATAGCTTTTTAGCTAGATTTTTGAAGTACTCTTTCACATAGGCCTTTGTATTCCCTGTTGACCCAGAGGTAGATATTTTTGAAAAACAATGCATCTGTAGATCTTAAAAGCTTCAGATACACAAAAGATAATTTGGGTAGGCTCTTTCAATTGTTATCGTACCATATATTTCTTGGAATAAAAAAATGGGCTATGAGTAGATAGAGCTGATTTTTTAGTCACATTTATTATTTTTTCGTCTATTTGGTCTATTTCTGATGTTGATGGAGAAGGCAAGGAACTGCAGTTGTAATTTAATCGACATTTGTAAAAATGATCATTACTTTCTTTCCATTTGAGCTTGAGAAATTTACTTGGAATTCTTTGGGGAGCTTCAAACGAAAACATAGATTAAACTTGTATTGGTAAATGAGCAGAAAATTTTGCTACACTCACTTTGAAGTCTGCACATAATTTTAGCAAGTCTGACGAGGCTGCACAAATATCAATAACTGACTGTCCTTGGCTACTAATAAATGTGAGTACACCCACGGTATCACTTTTGGTTGCTTCAGTAAGCACGAATAGTCTAAGATTTTAAAAAAAACTCTATAAAGAGCTTCTCATTGCGGTTCAAAATTATTATCTTTTGAGTTTCTTATTTCGAATAATTTATTTTAAGTGTAAAGGTTTTAAATAGATATATTCTGATAGTTTCCAATCCCAGCATTAAGGTCTCCAATGATCATATGGCTTTCCAAATTTAAATTATTCAGAAAGTGTTTTAAACCCCCAAAATCATTCTGCCAGTTATTACAGTTTAAATACACGGGAAATATTGAATATTTTGAGTTAGTAATTGAAAATTGAAAAACAGGTCTTTTTTCAATGTTTTTTTTTTAACCCACATAACATTTCACCACTGGCCCTGCCGTGTACATTAGATCTGCTTGCAGATAAGCATATAAATTTAAAATATTTTAAAAATTGATTTTCATTTTTTCTTCTTAAAAAGTTTCTAATAAAATAATAACATCAAAATTTTGAATAAATTTAAAAAATCAGGTTGTAAGAGTTTACTCCTAAGACCTGTAATATTGTATGATATGATTTTTAAGTTTTTTTAAATTATAAATATTTTGGCAGACGACAGTTGTCTCTTATTGTGTTCCCGCCCTTGCTACTTATTGTAGTTGACTCATAGGTGCCGCAGGATGCGGTTGAGAGTGAGAAGAAAGTATAGATGGTTGATTTGAAACTGGAGCTAAGTTCGCACCACTATCGCAAGCAAAAAGTTCATACGATATGTCACCAAATAGTTGATTGATAAGCGTCAACTCTGTTGAAGTTTTGACAACTAGTCCTCTCGAGAATTTGTAAACAAAAGCGTGGTTGTTGATTTGCATCTTGTCGCTTTTCACAATGATTTTCGAGTTCGGGTTAATTTCTAGAAGTTTATTCCTGTATTGAATAAGTGTTTGACTCTTCTTTCTGTAGATAATTGACTGTTCTCGGAATGTCGGTGACTAAACTTTAAATAATCAACTTGGAAGACCATGTACCCCATAAAACGCGTGCATCGTTGTTACTACAGAAAACCCATTTTTATAATAAATTGTTGCTTGACGCTGTAACTTAAAATAATAGTTTGTCTGTACCTATAGTAGAAAATATTTTGACGGAAAGTAAACGAAACAATATGGCCGCCACGAGCTGTCACAATCAAACCATACCTATGGGAAAACCAAAAAAGAGGCTTGGATGCGACACACACTGATAACTTCGTTTGTCGATTTATCTTGTTAAAAGTTTGTAGGTTTTCGTGTTTTGTTAAAAAAGTTGTTAGTTGAATTATTCTTCAAAAATTTAAAATTACCAACAATATATTGGCGCATATAATGAAATAGTTTAGTTTTGTTAAATAGATTTTTAGTCAAAAACAAATTTTTACCATTTAGCATTTCTTAATTTTTTACAAATTGGATGAATGAAATTAATTTGAGAAATATCAATTTTTAACAAATTTGCATACTATTTTTGTAGATTTATTCTTAAATGGTTGGATTTTTATAAAAATAAAAATTACTGAATAGCGAAAACAATATTTTCTGTGAAATAAAAAAAGTTTGAAGACAATATTTTTAATTTTTGAAAAGCTATTTAAGTCGAAAGTAAATTTTTACCAAGTTTTAGTCCTGTTTTTTTTTGTAGGTTTTTATTTTTGAAAAAAACTGTCAATTCGATAATTCTCAAAATTTTACCGAATGTTGAAAACAATATTTCTTATAAGTGAAAATCAGTAACCAGCCATAATCTAAAACTTTTGACAAGATATTTGAGTCTAAAATCAATTTTTACCAACTTTTATTAAATTTTTTTCAGGTTTTTAGTTGTTTGTAAGAAAACCATCAATTCGGCAATATTTTTTTAAAAGATAAAAGTAGTTTAAAGCCAATATCTCAAAGTTTTGAAAAGATATTTGAGTCGAATGTAAATTTTTAACAATTTTATTAATTTTTTTTTGTTTAGGTTTGTATTTTTTGTAAAAAAAATTGTCAATTTGATTTTTCTCAAAATTTTACCAGTTGTTAAAAACGTTGCGCAAAATTTGTTTAAGATTTTGTATTTCTTAAATTTTCAAGGTGACACATTTTTTTCAGTTTTTTTAATTTATAAAACCAAAATGTAATTTTTTTTTTTCCAAAAATATACTAGTTTGGTTTCACGCAAAATTATATAATATAAAATTTAATTCAAGCCTCTGGCATTATTGAATTGTGAGATATTTAGGGTTTACCAAAATGTTCACCTTTTTTTTAACTGCTATATTAAAAAAACCACCCATGCAATTTTCTTGAGAACTGTTTCTGCATCTTTCTGCATTATTAACTGTATAGCAAATTTATTTGTAGTCGGTATCTCTAGTAGTTCTTCAGCTATAGACGGTAAAAAAACGTAACGTACGGACGTACAGGCGTACGAACTTACGTATACACGCAGGCACAGCTACAATTCTTAAAAAAAGAACTTTTATTTCGACTCTAGGGACCTTAAAACGTCAAGGAATGTCAAAATTTTCAATTCGACAAATCGGACACATTACAATAACTTCCTTGGAAAATTAACAAAAAATGATATTGACATCATATAACTTACACAAAATTTTGTAAGACTTTTAAAAATATCGACAGACGAGCGCCGATGAGAAGTTATCAGTGTGGGTTGTTTTCAAACCTTTGGAAACCACCGAAACCTTTCAGGCAGTTTAAAAAACACCCTTTATGTCCCTCATTTAAAACATCAAACAAAGTAGCTCATATAAACAAAACTTAAAAGAAATAATATTTGTTTTCTTCACTTAAACAAATATTTGCATTTATATTTATTTTTCACAGACCTAAATATATATAATAATTTAAAAAAAGGTTTTCTAGTGTCATTAACCAAACCAAAACAGGGAGAAACGTGATTTAAGGATCTCCTTTTGTTTTTTTTTTACTCAGTCTTCCCCCAGCATCAACTTAAATGAAACACTTTTCACTTGAAGCACAATATACTCCTATATTTTATATACACGTCTATATTTTTTGGCTTAGACAAAGACCATCAACATAATTAGAGACTTACATTTGTCAGTGTCTAGCCTGACATTCTTTGTCATTAGTTTTCCAAGGTTTACAACTATGGAAGTTCTTTGACAGATTTAAGAGTGTAGTACAATGGAGGACTAAACAGTGGAATAGGATGTGACGTCGGGAGACAATTTCAGGAAGAACAATATTTAGAGAAAGTATTTTTAATACAAAAATAAATAAATAAATTGGGTGTTTCAACAGTCCGTTTTGAGAACTAGGGCCTAATGACTGACAAATCTCAACCATTCCTGTATGCGAGTACTGCTGTCAGGGATGGAAGGGACCAACCATTTAAGCCGAATCCGTACGTCAGACTTGAGAAAGCAATTTTCATGACAAGAATTACGCTTGGAGAATTTGTCAATTCCTCGCAAGAGGCAGTACACGTGAAAGAAAAACCTTAGGTGGCACAGGCAGCTATCGAACCAAAGACCTCTCGCATGACAGTCCATCGCTCTTTTTATCGCTCTAATCATCATGCCACGGGTACTATGGTATTTTTAATAATGTTCTATAATCTGATTAACCTTTGCAAATTTTTTTTCTAAAAGTGTCTTTTCTGTCGAATAATTACAAATAATATTATCATTTTGCGTTTGCAATGTTGTTCTCTATTTTTATTTGACGACCACAAAATATTAAATACATATTCATATTTGATCCGATAATTTTTGATTTAAATATTTTTAACGAAGTCCAATTATTTAAATTGTGAGTTATTTTACCTCCCAATCGGTTTTTTCATCAAACCTCTGAAATGATAAATTTTAAATCACGAAGAAAAGAAAACATTAATTTAGTTATTTTTGATTATAAAATTGATTTTACTCCAATTGTTTATTTTTTGCCTCTTGAACACAAAAATTCAAATCAAATTTATTTACGAAATATTCAAACTTTGATTTGATTGAAGAAATGACCTTTTCTTGTTTGTGATTTTGATTTAAAAAATATTTAAAGGTCAAAATAAAAGAAAATTCTGCCCCACTGTGCTTATTCTTCGTTAGATGGGTCTTGTTGACTTTCATGTTTCATCTCACCCCTAAAATAAGTGCAAACAAACATATAAAACCATTGCCACAAATTCTAATGAAAATCTTCGCTGTCCACACCGCAAAAATAATAATAATTCAACAAATCTATATAAATATACAACCCATAGATATATATTCGCAGAACTTAACAAAAATATTTTAAGACTTTTGAGAGGAAACGAAGGGAATTTTAATCAGAAAATATTCAAACTTTGGTTTTGAGGTGATGAAAATATGAGTTTTACTGTAGACAGTCTTGATTGTTTTCGAAAAAGAGTTATAAATAGCCTTGTGATGCTTGAGGGGGTGTTTATAAAAATAGTGCTTAAAGAAACATAAATATTTAAGGTTAAAGCTTATACTACACATTTCGATTGAGATTTAAAACTGAATGTAAAAAATAGTGTCAAGTTCTTCTTCTGAACATAGAAAAACGTTTTAATACGTCAAATGGTAAACGGAGGTCATAAAATTTAATCTTTTAATATACTTATAAGTGAAAAGAAGTATAGAGCCACATTTTCAAATTTGATTATATTACAACAGTGGGAATTTGTCATTCTTAAATTTGAAATAAACTAGGATGTGACTCACACTGGTAATATTCCATTGGTGTCATTTATTTATTCCGCGTCCGCCGATTACGTCCGTCTGTCTGTTTCTTGCCGCTCTTACACTCAAAACCTTTCGATGGATTGAGTTAAGTTTAGTTTTATTGACTTCAAAAGATACAAGAAAAACACATTATATTCTTAATTTAAGATTACACAAGTCTTTAAATGGTTTGGTCGAAGGCCGTCTACCAGACTGACTTTTTTCTAAAAATTTATATATATAATAAAAAAAAGTGGGTTAGATATAATTCGATAAAATAATCTTTATAATTTTTAAACTTTAAAACCTTACAAACTATTCTAGTTCTCCACTCAAGATGTTCTTCTAAACCGAGTATATCTATCCCAAAATAACGCTTTCGGAACTGTTTGAGTATTGGGCAAACTCCCAGGAAATTAAATACATCTTCTCTTCACGTTCTTTGTGGTTGCATAAATCGCACAGTATTGGCAATTCTGGACGTTGAGGAATGTAGTTCAAATTGATTAGTTCACCTCTTACGTTAAGAAACAAGCTGATTTTATGTGTACTGCTTTTGGCCAAGAAGTAGGTGATGTGGTTCAAGAAATGGTTAACTTTATTGTAGTAAGATCTGTAAATGGATGCTTCAGCTTCACTCATAAGCTTATCGTACATCATGTTGCCTACTTTTGTCAGAAAGTCTTAAAAATTCAACTTAAGCGCCTCGATACTTTCGTCTGCTGATATTAAAAACGTAGTTGAGCATTCAATTCCCAGTTTCTTTCACTCTTTAACTCACAGAACTTCAGAGTTGATAGCTTGTGTGAGTATTATTAGCGGAATTTTTTCGTCACCCAAAACCAAAACTCTTGACACGTAGTTGAAATGTATTTTAAGTGCGCCTAAACAGCTAGTTCCAGCACATTTATAAGGTCTCGTAATTTGTCAAAATCGCACTTCCAATGGCTGCAGTTCAAGTAGATTGGAACAACGTAAAGAATACTCTCTTATATTTTGATTTCAAAAAATTGGGATTGCTCAATATTTTTAAAATTGATTGCGGCGTCTTTAAGTCCCTTTTTATACCCGAACAATTCACCACCACTTCCTCTACCAAATATGTTACTTTTAACATCTGGTATGAATTCAATTTCGTGGTTCATACCAATATCCTTAAAACTAGTTTAATCGCACCTGTCGTGCGAAACTGGAGACAGCTGCTAGGGACCGAGCTCATTATTTTAAGTGCTGAAACAATGAAGTTCACCTGTGAGACGGATTTTTCTCAGTTGGGATGAAGTACTGTGTGAATATCCACTCACAATTTGTACAGCGGGTCTAGGGTTCATTGTAATTGCACCTCTTGCATTTTGCAATTTGACGTTTCTATCAGTGGCTGACATTGACATTTCATTATTGTTGTTTATATTTTCAGATTGCAATTTATTTAATAATATTGTTAAAGAATGACGAATCTCCCCCCTGGAGTGTTTTATTACAGCCAAAATGTCTTTATTGCTCCAATTCTTGAGCTCAAGCGATTCAGCGTGAAAACAGTTTCTTCCACATGCAGCCTATCATCTCTTACGAAGATTTTCATTCTAGGTTTTGACTCGCGGAGTACCTTCATTATGGATACCATCTTACTTCTTCTTTGGCGGGCATTATGTGTTAAATCTTTGTTGATACTTATTTTTGTTAATTTAAGTTTTTTCGCGTTTTGTAAAACATTTGAAGCTGTTGCTCAGGAGTTCAATTTGACAACATTTACAGCAGTGGGTGCGTTTTCGTGGTTTACTTTGTGCGCGGATGCAATTTCATTGTTGTTTTCATTTCCGTCGAGTAGTCCAGTGCATACGGTTTTGGCTTTTTCAGCTGGAATGATGTGAAGATCAGTAGGAAAATCTACTAAAACGTTGTCTTCGACGCTTTTTTCCATAAGTCAATCAATTTATGTCTCGAGTATCTTATTCCGACTTTCCAGGAAGATAACTATTGCGGGTAACTCGGCTTGTTTTGTTTTTAGGTTCTTAGGGCAGACAAGTCGGCATAGAGCAATTGAAAATCGGCTTTCGAAACAAGTCCTGAGACGAGTTTTAAATTGTTTTCCACTACTATTTCCTTGGTCTACACTGATTCCTGACATTTCCACCAGAATTTTAGATGGACCTCTATTTAGATTATTAAATGAATAGGGGAAGTTTTGTCAGTCCTCTTTTATTCATAAGTAGGGTTATATTTGGCGGATCTTTAAATTTTGAGTTTATTCGTGTCTTAAATGATATGACTTACAGATATTTCAATCGGCAGACGTAAATATTTAGTTTAATTAGGTTTTCACAAGCACTTTTTGAATTTCTTTTTGAAAATATCGACTTTTTCTTAGTTTTTGAACAGAGCTTTTCTAAGGCAAACCACTTTGACAGATAAAATGTCAATCGAAGGATTGAGTTTGAAGCGTTATGGTAGCCAGTAGCGTTTTCCACACCACAATATTTGCAAAATAAATCGGAATAACATCGACTCGGACCTTGTTGTAGTCAAGGTAACGCTTCGGGTTCGCAGACCTAATTCTTTGCCACCAATACAATTTATCGATAACCAGTGTCAAGATTGCTAAGATGCAATCAGGGAATACTTCTACTGATGTCCTGAGTTCCATACAGGGACTAAGAAGAAGCTCCTGTTTTGATGAAGTTTGTTAGCAGAAAAATGTAAGCCAACAGAGGACATGCAACACGCACTGCATTGAAGGTCGGGGGCTACTCACGTGCTCTAGTAGTAAAAAAGAAAATATTAGGAGGTTCAGAAGCAGAAATTAAGTTCAAAATTTCAATTATCAGATGAAACGAAATTTGTATTAAACTCGAAAATGAGGATTCGGAGACGTCATAGTAAAACTGCAATCAATCGTGAGGATATGGAAGGACCAATTCTGCGGACTGTATAACGGCTACAACTTACCAGATTTCGCTGTCAGACAGGAAGATCCATTCACGACGAAAGCCAACAATATCGTCTTCCCGACTTAGACGAAGTAAAGACTGCCACTGAAGTATAACAAAGCTGCTGGAGCAGATGGCTTAAACGGCGAGCTCTTCAAAGTAGTAGAAGATAATATGGCTAAGAACATGCAACACTTTATCTGTAAGATATGGTCGAAAGAAAGTATGCCCGATGAATAGAACCTCAGTATTGTTTGCTCGAATAAAAAAGAATACCCCCAAAACTGCACCAACCATAAAAGCATTAGTTTACTTAACAGTGAACGTCTAAAGTCAACAACCTGAAATGTCTTAGGCTATGAAAACCCAAGAACATTAAATCGAGACCATCTATGATTGGCATCCATCCCAAACTCGAAACAAGTTAATCAACCTTTTGATGTCAAAAACGTATTTAGACAATGTGAAGGGCTGTCATGTGATTTCCTTCATATCGTCCCTAAACGAACAGTGCAAGGCTTTCACGACAATAGTAGAGACACTTTCTTTCAAAAATCTGTTTAATGACACTGAAATTATCGCAAGAACTCATCGAAAGGTTAATGAGGCTTTTAAGTATTGAGACAAAGGTATTGAAAACGTGCTTAGCGGTTAATGAAAGCAAATTACAAACTGTCATCAAGAAAGGATCTCTAACAACGACGTTATATCTCGGTGAAAACGTCAACGTCGACTGACTTTACTTTGAGTAGTTAAAGACTTTGTCACCTGAGCACCTGATAAAAGCGGATAGAAGCACCTTGAGCCATTTCAAAAGAAATATTCTCTACGTGATCTACTGTTCCGTATGCATGGAAGCTGATTGGAAAAGGAAATGGAACACCGAGCTGTTAAAGCTGAATAGCGACTAAGACTAAGGATACAAAATTCAATGCCTGTAACCGCTGAGTCATGTAGAGCGCATGGAAACCAATGTTCCGACTCGGATCTTCGAATCCATGCCCTCAGGACAGCGCAGTAGATTAAGGCTACGGATCAGGTGAAACGCACAAGTGGAAAATGACCTCACTCAACACGGAATGGGCAACTGGAGAAATCTTGCTAGTAACCGCAATAACAAGTTTGCTTTAAAAGTGTTCAAACCTCAGACAACACAATAACGGATCCTTCAACCCCAAAAATTATAATAATTCTTATTCTGTCAGTCGGTAATTGAGCCCGAAAAACAGTCAGCCAATCTTCGTTTTTATGATTTTTGAGTTCCTGTGTTGAGGTGTTGAAGTGTGGTATGATTGATTTATTGACTAACTTAAATTTGATGGAGTGAATTTGAAGTTCTTGACTATTTTCCATAATTATTTTAGAGCATTGTAAGAAATCACGAGAATTTAGTCCTATAAAATGGATTTAGTGATTTTTGATTTCTTTCCAACGAACCCATTTTTTAAATTTGAGTCTTAATTTTTGGACTTGTTTCTAGAGGTTTGCGGACGTAGAAGTTTGCTCCTTTTTAATTTTGTATTGACTTTTGTTCACATTGCAAGTGAAACCCCATAATTCCTGTTATCATTTAAGGCAAACGTTTTCAACTTCTGCCACGTATTAAATTCCGGTCCTATTTAAAAAATCAAAAAAAAGAATAAAGGGCTTAAGTACAACTGTCAAGCCAATTTGCATGAAATAATTTAAAAATCTTTAGTACTAACTTTTTCGAGCAGAAAGTGAAATAAAAATCACAAAAGGAAAAAACTTCAAACGTTTGGATTATCTCTGATTAGTAGAAAATTCAATTCAGAATTCGCGATAGCGATAGGAGATATATATTCACAGGTACATAAAAGGAAGTCAAACTGCAGCAACTCCCTTATACCCTTTAAACCTTTTGGTCCAATCCTTTTCCTCAATTATACTTTTTTTGTGGTTTTCTACAGCTGTACAGAGGTACAATTATTTCAAAAACGGAACGGAATTCGAGGAAAAGTTCACCCACCTCCCTTTGCCACAAATCTTTTGGTTTTATACTCCTCCATTTCCCTACATATACACACAAACCATATAGATAACATTTATAGTTGAATAGGTATAAAAATAAAATAAAACTGCACACTAAAAAATGCCAGGAGAGAAAGAGGATTCAATTTCGAAATGGCGTCGCGTCGCTGCAAGGTTTGCTAACCAATTTCCGGTGCTCGTATTGCGATTGTGGTATCTCCTCAACTCTCAAACTCAAACCTACAACCTATAACCTACGACGACGAAACGACGACGACATCGACGGACGGGGTTAAACTCTTCTCGGGAACACTGCAAGGATATAGAGCGCCACTGCCACTGACGCGACGGATGCGACGCGACGAACGGGCCAAATAACGAAACCAAACCAATATCATTTAATTAAAATTTGAGGTAGGAAAGGAGCTTCCCTGGCAAAACATCACAGGCACCACATTTTACTTCGACCAACCACCAATGATCGTCCCGTCCGGATGGGAAGCAATTAAAAATTCACTTCATGGATATGAAATTAAATTTCCCATTCAAGGATGTGTCATTTGGGGTTTTGTGGGTTTCCTTACAATCGCCGCCGCCGCCGTGTCCTCGTGTCCTCGTGTCAGTCCGTGTCCCTTATCCCGTGTCGTGTTTCCAATGGCCAATTAGTTTGTGGCACTTTCTATCTTTTAGTTTCATGTCACGTATTACATTTACATTAACCTTTGGTCTTTTCATGATTTTGTCTTTTTTTCTCGTGTTCATTTTAGGGACTATAACCGGAAGTACAAAAGGAACCCGTTCAATGCGATGGGTCGCAATAGCAGCACTGATCCTTTGGATGCCGAAAAAGGAAATGGCGGTGATGGAGATGCCGATGGGGTCGAGACTCCCGAAGAGGTCAGTATATAATAGTTGTTAAGGGAAATATATAGTATGTTTGGTACATTCACCCCCACTCCACCGTACTACATTTACGTACATAAAAAATCCACCTGATTTTTAACAAAGAGATAAGGTTAAGGGATTTTTTATTTGTTGGTAGTTGGTTGGTGCAGCGTTCACGATACCACCTCTATAAATTTTGGATTAAGCCAAGAAATAAAATTGTGTTTCTTTTTTATATATTTTATACGGTATTTATAAAGGATCTTAATTTCGGTGTAAAAAGGTCAATTTAGTGACCATTTTCAGTCTTGTTCTTGTGGCATGATGACCAAATACCGAGAAATCCTTTTAGGAATAAAATTTACTGTGTTTTCTTTTTCTGTTGGTTGGTTCCCTGGTAACGTTTTTTTTTACAGCGATCATGTGATAAGGTTCATAAACTAAGAAACATAAATAGCTATAAGCCAAAGGTAAAGACTGCTTGAAGCTTTGATATTGCAAAGATAGAAAAAGAGAACTACACGTTGGTCGCTTTGTATAAGTTCAAATGGCATCAGGACTAAAGATTATGTCCTTTGTGTGTTATTTACGTTTGGCCAAAATGACTATGCCACCCGCTGGACATTTAATCTAAATCTGTTTTGCTTTGTTTCTTTTTTTTGTATTCATTTTCTTTCACGAAAGTTGAATTGTGAAAAAGACGTAGTGAGATGCTCTTCTAGGAATAAAGCAAATTATTCCAATTTATATCAAAGAAGTCGTACATAGGAGAAGATGTCTTTAGAAGGAATTTTGTCATCAAAAGGGTTTAGATAATGACATGATGTTCATGATAAGTGATGGAAAAAATAATTAGGGGATTTAGTCACTCCTATAGTCAAGCCACATACAATTATACATATTTATAAGAAAGTCTTGACTTTGAAGCTGAAATTTACAACAACAAAAAATTTTGCTAGTTCTTTTAAGTTGCTAAGAAAATGGAAGAAATCAACAGCTCAACATGTTTAACTTGTAATCAGAAACAAATGTAAGAACCATTTAGTGCCGCTGACCTTTATCAACTCAAAGAGACAAGTATAGCTAACTATTAATACTGATGTGATTTAAGTACTATCGTCTGTCTTTTAAAGAGCTTGAGAACTTTATGTAGTAATACAATAGCAAAAATATTGTTGGCACAATCATAATTAGAACTACAGGGATTTCTCTCTCTTTTTAACGTGAAGTAATTGCTGATCCTTTCTATGGTAAGAACATCCTTTGGCCCATTCGATGATATTACAGGTATTACAGTTAAATTGTTTAAGAGAAAAAATTCAACTAGCTATTTCACTAGAGCATAGTCCGTTAAAATAACCTTAATAAAGGGTAAGGCAAGAAACCTTCCGTCGAAGTTCGAGTGACGTAAACGATTTTATGATGTTAATGTCATCAATCATTTTAAAATCTCTTCTTCTGTCCAAGAGGCTTAAATAAGTTACTGGGGCACCAGTTCAGATATGAGATTTATATTCAAGTTTTGGACGTATATAGGTTTTGTAGAAAGCAGCCAGATCAGACGGAGAGAAAAATGTCTTGAAATGCCTCAAAAAACCTAGAAATCTTGAAACATTTTTGGCAAAATCGCGTATGTGATCGCTCCACAAAAGATGGTTGCTGATGCACATTCCGAGGATGTCAATATTTTCCGTTTCGTTGATGCAAGTGCCACTCATAGATAGCGGCAAAGAGGGTTTAAAGTTTTCGAAGCATTAAATTCCATACGATTTTTTATTCGCTATGCTGTGTAGGTCGGAATTAAATGAGCTAATCATATTTTGGGTTGCAGTTCCACATCCGAAGAGGGGGTAATGAGTCTAGAAACGAATATAACAAGCTAAGATTGCTATCGTCAGCGAAACAATGTACTGAATCAAAGTAGCAGACAGGAGATCATTTATAAAATGAGAAAGAGGGTCGAAGACAAAACGGAAACCTGGGGCACACCAGCATGTATTTATGGGTTCAAGACTTGAATTCGTCCAATACAACTTGTATTAAACGGTTCGAAAGAAAATTACTAATCCAACGAAGAAGAGATTCGTCGATACGGAAAGCACGCAATTTCGATAAGAGAGCAAGATGCCAGACTTTATCAAATGCCTTTGAAATATCAAGTGCAATAATCTTACTCTCTCCAAAACGATGCGATGTAAAGATTTGTTCCACTGTTCGGTGAGATAAACCATGAGATCACCAGTGGACCTATTGCTACGAAAGCCGTATTGCCTGTCAATAATAAGCTTCTGTTCCACAAAATATTTTTTAAGCTGATAATTTATCAGCGTTTCCATGACCTTAGAAAGAAGGGACGTTAATGCTATCGATCGGTAATTTGTGGGAGAAGAAGATTCGCCTTTTTTCGGGATAATAGTGGGGATACCATCTGGGCCAGCGGATTTACGAATAATGAGATCTTTAAGAACTCTCGCCACAGTTCGAGTACGAAAAAGATTGGTCCCATAGAATCATTTACGCGTTCAAGAACTGGGGGAGTCATGACACTATCTGGTTAGGTAAAATTTTTGGCAAACTGCCTTGCAAATAAGTTGGCTTTATCAATACAGGATAGAGTGTCATTGACAAGAAGCGTAGAAACCGAGGAAGAGGAAGAACTCCTCACGTTTTTACGAATGACCAAAATTCTTACTGCCTTTGGGACATTGCTGTATTTTTTGCCATAATTTATGGTCATGTTGTCCTTCAAATATAGGAGTTGCAGGCCTTCCTGGCTTGTTTAAACCTTTTCCGGTTTTTTCAGTTGCGTTGGCTTTAAAACATCGGAAGCTCACCTCTTTCTCCTTGATAACCTCTTTAACTGGATTTGTTTGACACTATAAATAAGCAGATATGACACTGTGGTCCGATGTGACTAGAAGCGTCAATACATTGATTGTGTATTTATCAGGATAAAAAGTGAGAAACAAGTCAATTGTATTTTCTGCGCGGCCGGTAACGTCTGATATACGAGTAAGCTCATTGACAAACTGTGTAAGATGGTTAAACTCAGTAAAAATCTCTGCACACATTCCTTCGGATGTATTGTCTGGCCCGAATGGCGAAGCCATGAAGAATTGTTAACATTGAAATCGCCCGTAATAACGATTTCAGTGTGAGGATACAGGGAGATAATTCTTTGTATGGAGTCAGACAGAGCATCAAATTCCTGAGAAGTTGAAATTCTGTCCAAGTTTGGGCTCCTAAAAATAAAACAGTAGTGAATGATGTGCTTATTCACGGAAAGTTTTAACAACATGGAATTAAAATAGGGAGTTGGTACAATGACCGTATTGTGTTAGGGAGTATATTCAACCTGACACTACTAGATTTTAGTATCACTCGCTGACGGTAGATGCAAAAGATGTCTTTTAGGAGAAATAAGTAGGGCCATAACTAGCCACAACTACCTTTTTGTGAAAGCCGAAAGTGAAATGGCAACAGGCTATAAATGTCTACTAACTCATAAATGTCTAATATTTTAAATTTGTACTGGTCCTATTTGGTTTCACGAGTTGCGGTCCGTCTGTATAGCGTTTCACACTATAGATAAGGCGTATTAATCCGGAGGTCGCCAGATGTCCGGATATTCCTTTAGCGACTAAGCTATTTTGAATATTGGAACCAAGCCAGGCTGATTATTACGGATTGTTTAAAGCCTTAAATCAAGCCCAATTTTGAAAGGATACCAGTAAAAAACAGATGTAGTGTGAATAGTCAGACAATGTTATAAAAATTTAATGTTTTTTTTTGTATTTAAACTTATGTACATGTCTAAGAATTGTTCGTTTTCAGGAAATTTGTGTCGAATGTCAGAAATAATTAATGAAAGCTAATACCAAACTGTCAAAAAAATAGAATGATTGGTTTCAACGATGAAAACCAATTACAGTTTTGACTGGCCTCTTAAACGAAGTGTATGACACCATACGACTACTTACCATTTACCGTAACAATGGATTTTTCGTCATTTCGAAAGAAATAAGAACCTATGCCGCCAACGTGTAAAAAGCTTGCACTGCACCAAAAAGCAAATTTAGAGGGATGTATCTAATGGTAATACGATAATGGCTTGAGGATTATGTGCGCACAATATTTTTCGGGCGAAGTGTTCTATGAACTTTGCGAACATATTTATTTCTTTCAAAGTAAATTTTCTCCGTTTAGAATTGTTTATCCGGCGTTAAAAGATTCGTAATGAATTCTTTGACCTCACTTAACAGAAATGTCAAAACAATCTGACATTCTCAATTATCAAACCGTATACGACCTTCAAAAATTCTCACTTATATTAAAAAAAAAACAACCATTACTTAAAAAGTAAATAAAGAGAGGGTTTGATAATGCTCTAAGTCTGAAATTTTTAAGCAAGTTTTGAAGCCCATACCTAAAAAGGAACACTCGATAGACAAGTTTGTTGTGAGAAAAGCAGTTATTGCATTTTAAGTCTTTCTAAAAATTATTAGAGAAATTAAAATAATTTGGTCAGATCAATGAATATGCGGCTTCAGTTTATTTTTATTTAACGTAGCTCTCACTTAGTGTTATTCTATTAAAGCTACATGTCATTGGTGTCCATATCATCCAATTTAAGACAAATGCTTCCGTCGTTGATGGTGTTTTCCTGGTAAAGCCGTAAAAAAAGAAATAATGGACCTATGCCTCCGTCAGATGAAAATTGATTCAAGGATTGCCTTTTTCGGAATGAACCCTAAGTTCATCAATTTTTTTTATGACGAAGCAGATATTGACTTCATCACAAAAATTGATTTCTCTAGAATATGTGTATCGAATTCATTCAGTAACCATCCAGATCGTTGTCTAAGGTTGTGCTTCTTAAGGCACATTTCAAAATTCAACAAGTTTTGATTTTTTTTATTGTTCTTTATCAACGCATGGGCATTAAACGATAGTTTATTTAAGCAGTGAACCAGCCCCGGAAAGACTATTTATTTTAAATTTTAAAAAATGTATCATTTCCAATTAAAGATTAGTATAGGTTCACAAACTACGGCATTGTTTTTTAAGCAGAAGAACTTGCGTTTTCTGAAGTCGCAATAAATCTTTATTCACATTTTTTTCTTAGCAGCAATCAGATGAATTTCCGAAACTGTCATAAAATCACACTGGTAAAACACTGCCGTAGGGAGTTGCTCAGCGAAGTTAAAAAGATCCGAGTAACAGGAGACTGTGAAATTGACGGAAGGCCTCATTAATCCTTCCTGAGCAGCATGAGCATTTGCTCATCATGTAGGATATAAAGACTAGATGACAGAAGATGGTACCTTTCACTTTTTTTGCCAATACTCAAGTTCAGCTTAGAGAAGAATGACAATACAATACAAATAAATACATTCTGAAAGTCTCCCAAAAATCAAGATGTTTCAATTAAAATCGTCATCCTCACTAACCTAAACCTTATTATTTTCTGGGAAGCACAATCTGAGTAAGAGTCTTTTCAACCATTATCGATGCATCAACCCGTAAAATGTAACCTATAGTTGTCAAAATTTAAAAGTCCTTTATAACCTCATGAAAATGAAATATATTTTGAAAGCATTTTACTTTGCTTACAAGAAAAAATAAAATTCTAAATCAAATTGATATAGGAGTTTTCTCCTTGAGTAAGAAATCTACACGTGGCGTAATTCCAAAGGACCTTTTTAATGAAGGTATATTCTCCAACAGAGAAAAAAAACATTTGAAAAGGTTTTTGAACTCAGCAGACATTCATTACTTTTTTAACCACATGTCAGAAATAATAAAAACCTACGTAACCTCCTGATAATATACTCAAATCGTTCCAACATATGATTAAATCCCCAACACACGAAATGAATGAATATCAAAAATCAATTTTTACCATCTAAACGACTTTCCTCGAATATGCAAATGAAGCAACCACAACCATTTTTATATGTGTTTATAGATTGATATAGAATAATTGAGGCACGTTTCAAAAAGCAACAAAAAGAAAAACCACTACATTTCTATAACATGTTCCTTTCAAATATATAAAAACCACCTTTTTAACGTTTAAACTCATATATAGAGCTCTATATCGACAGAACTGTTAAAAAAATCAATTCACAATGACAAACACCGAACAGAAAATAAATTTTCCATTTTTATTTACAAAAATAAAATATTAAAACCTTCTCTCATATAACCTTGCCTTGTCCCATCGTCAGCGGTAGCAGCAGCAGCAACAGAAGCAAGAGAAAGAGTCTCCTCATTCTTGTGCCGTGAAATTTACGGGGACGTTAAATTTATGTTATTGCCTGCAAGGACATTTGCCAGTAATGTTTGTTCAGAGCAATAAATTTTGTATGTCATTTAAAATGATATAATTCTCGAATTGCTTTTCCACTCTTTCTCTCTCTCTCTCTCGATAGAAATGGCGCCCAACGCCGAACCCAGGTCGTCCTTATGGATCCTCCTTTCATTTGAAAAATAATATACATCTATATAAAAACACAAACAGGATATGTGTTGTGCATAATATGTGTCACATCTAATGGACCAGGACAAATTTGTCCGGATGTTGGCATTAAATGCGAAACACATATAAACCAGCTACTCAGTTGGCAAAAGCAAATCCTTTCGGTCTAATGAGACAACACGTTTATTTTGAATAAAACCAAAACAAATTTTAATGACCTGTACTGGATTCCAATATAGTAAAAAAAAGGATGTTTATCAAAGCGATAAGTGTAAATGTTTTGAATCCTTTCCCTCCCTATGGAAGCAAATACGAACATCTGAGTATTTAATTGCATTTGAAGGTTTAGCTAATCCTTTAAGTGGCCGTTTGCACTCTAGCACACATTTAATTTTAAAACAATAGAAACACCAAAAGGCGCACATACACTGCACTGAACAGGACACTGCACACAGGACTTACAAGTGGACTATGGGTGAAGTTTTGCACTTAGATTGTTGCTGGTGTGCTCATGAGGAACAAGGAGTCCTTTTCGAGCGTATTTTGCAAGGAGGCAGTGGTGTTTTAAATTAGATGATCGACCACAGAAGACTTTTAAACGCCGACCGGCAGTACTGGCCAATAGTCCTGATGACAATCGTCTAAGCGAACGTTCCAGAAGAAAACAAGCCCAAACAGAAGTGGTAATTAAAATCCTTTTGTGTCGCTTGCATCCATTTCCTGCAGAATGGGGTGTACCTCTCCAGTAGATGAACTAACGGTGAATGTAATCGGATTTGGGAAAATACGTGCTCTTTCCCGCTTCCTTTCCTCCTCCGTCTCAATGCTTTCTGTGAATTGCTTATATACAAAAAGCTCATCAGAAAACTTATTGCAAATGTTAATTAAGTTTCCCGACAGATTGTCCTTTGTACAGCAGCGTGCATCTCGTTCCTATAGAAACCAGAAAACAGGACTTTGCACTAAATTAATTCCCTGGAAAAAAAAGTTACACGAACAATATGCAGGAAAAAGTGTAAGGACCTAAGTTCATATTAAAAAAAAAAAAAACAAAAAAAAAAGCGAAGCAGGAAAAAGAAACGCCAATGAAATCAGCTTTCAAATAACATTATGTAGAATACTGAGTGTTTAACAGCTCAACAACGATGAGAACGACAACGACGTAGAGTACACCGTTTTGTCAAGCCCTACCTCTATACCTACTTAATATGGAATGGGAACAAAAATGCAAGCATAGAAAAAATGATCACTCAAAAAAGTGATTTTTGTTTTGTAGAACTGTCTACAAGTTTTAATTAAAGTTTTTAATCAACTTCACCAAGTTGAAATTGTATTCATAAAATGTGAATAGTAAATTTGTAAAGTTTGAGAATTTAAAAATGCAGGAAACGCGCAAAACAAACTGCTATATACGCTTTCATATACTTGACTTATTTTGTTTCATGCTTAATGCAAAACTTTGTATTTTCAAATTCAAATTCTGGGCGTTTAATTATTTTGTATTAAAAGGGGCTTTGAATGAGTCTCAAGAACTTGTTTCTAGTTTTAAAGGAGTAGCTACTCTTCTTGATTTATTCTGATTAACAGTTTATATAGTATTTGAATTCGGCCATTGTTTGTAGACCCTGGCCAGGAAATCGATTTCCTGAATTTAGGTTTTTTTTTCCAATTTCGTAATCTTACAATATGAATTTTTAATAATACTAGAAAACAGAGCTGAATTTAAAAAGTTTAAGTAAAATAAAACAAAATTGGTTATGATAGTGGATAGTTTAACTTTGTTCGGACACCAAATAAGTATACAAACTTAAAAAAAAACTTATAAAAAGAAGGTTTAAGGCCTTGATGGAGCTGAAATCTATAAAAATAAGTTTTAATAATTGAATTACAAATTTTACGTCGTCAGGTCCTCATGCAAGGCCCGTGGGTGTTCCCTTGAAGGAAATATAGCCTTGATTACTCCTACGCGCTTTCACATGAGGTTTCCAGCTATACCTATGTTTGAGCAAGCTTTTACAGAACTCAAGGTCTTCCTAATCTTCTGCCCTCCTGAGTGAGTGGATGTCACTGTAATACCTTCTCGAAGTGTATGTCCAAACCACTTCTATAGTGTCAATGGGTTTTTGAATAGTTTTCCGGTGCAGTTCTTCGTTGGAAATAGAGTGAGCTAGGTACTGCATCCGTTTAACAATATTAACTAAAAGTTTGAGTATCGTTGTAATGTAACTTTGTTGACATTATCCTATGTGCAGACTTTACGATACCCTTGAAGATATATTGTTCGGGTCCACCTTAAATGGAGGCAAACTTCCAAGATACTAGAAACTCACTTCTTTCTTTGCTGGTTGTTGAGCAATAATTATCAGAGAGTATTACGGCTGAGAAGTTCTATAACTGGATATATTAGATTTAAGGTAAATTGTCCTCCCTCCATTTCATTTTAAAGCTGTCCGCATCACATCGCTTACTCAAGTAATCAGAATTGGTGACATTAGGCAGCTTTGTCTGACTTTGTGTGGAATTCAAACTCTTTTGATGAACTGATGTACTATTTTGGCGACTTTAGGCAAAAATACTATCGGTCTATAATTTGTGCGTTTCATCAATACCCTTACTTTGTTAGCTTGGAAATCATTTTCTCTTTTCAATGTTCTGGGAAGCATTCAGAGACCTGGACTTAGAAGGCAATTTAGAAGTAAAGCCCTCTCTCGAGCATCTAAAATCACCATCTATATGATACTCATCATCCCAGTTCTCATTTATGGCGCTGAGGCCTGGTGCCTAAACCCTGTCAAAGAAAGATGAGAGCGTCTTAGAATGCTACGAGAGAAAAATTCTTTGGGTGATTTTTGGTCCCGTCCGCATAGATGGAGAATGGAGGAGAAGATATAACGACGAACTGTACGGGTTGTACAGCGACACTGACCTAGTCCAACGGCTTAGATGGCAAGGTCATGTAGAGTGAATGGACATCAAAGCTCCAGCCCGGAAGGTCTTCGAATCCAATCCAACCAACTTGTCGTGCGAAACTGGAGACAGCTAGCTAGGGACTGAGCTGGCTGGAGACGCATGTTAGTTGAGGCCCAGGTACTCCCCGGACTATAGCGTCACCTTAAATAAGTAAGTACTATTGTGGAACTGATCTTTTCCATGCATGCGTGCGGTATGTAGACTTTAATTTCTACATCAGCCAACTCAGGAGATATCATTTACACGTTGCTGTTGAAGACTTGATATAAGGACAATATTTATATCTTTCACTGGTATGAGGTCCGAACGACCGGGAATGACCCTTTGGTTGTATAGAGTTCTGTTTGCCGTTCCTATTTTCAGTCTTTTCTGCTTCTTAAGACAAAGGGTTGATCATCTTCAAGTGGTATGTTTCTCTTCTTGAGCTTAGTAGCTGCTCAAGCTTTCAGTTGTTACCTTTCGTTGATCTTAGCCCGGGTGTTTTTTGAAAGCCAACTATTCTTCAGCAATTGATATACAATCTTTATTTAACATTGGTTTCCTAAATAGATTCAGGTCAATTGGTGTTGATTGTTATCACCATCCGAAGAGCTGGGTTGTGAATCTAAAAATCTGAGGGTTTTATTATCAATGAAGAAGGAGTGCGTAAAAATTATAAAGAGTGCGTCTAAGACAGAACAGAGCTCTATGGCACACTTGTATTTATTTTGTATTTCTCAGACTTGAAAGCATCTGCCAGTCCAAATTGCAATTTCTTATAAACCGAAGGAAGGATTCGTCAGAAAGTTGGTTTCTTCAAAACAAGTTAAGATTTTGTCCACTTTTCGGTGACAAGAACTATCAGATCAACAGTGGATCCATTACTACAAAAGCCAAAGTATTGGGTCTCTGACATATTTCTTAAGCTGGAGGCTTTTAGATCGAGAAATTAGCAGGCATAACACAGTTATTAGATGTGCCTAGAAGAAGAAGAACAATGATAGTGTACTTAACAAGAAAAATAATTTTTTCTGCTCTATTATTACCGTCTGATATTCGTTTGGACTCGTTAACCAGCTGAGTAATTTGGTCTAACTTAGCGAAAATCTGAGAATACACTTGTTTTGGTGTTGTCCAACAATTTCAGTGCAAGGATATGAATAAAGAATTCGTTGGATGGAGTCAAACAGAGCATCAACTTCACAAGAGCTTAATACTCTCTCCAGATTTGGAGTTCTGTATGAGAAACAACATTAAATCAAGTTCTTTTTTATGGATAATCTGAACTAAAAGTAGTAAGAAGTAAAAGTTAATAAGCATTATTCTTGATATAAACGGCGATGCCATGGTGTAAGAAGACTAAAGGGGCTAAGTTATACCCATGACTGATGAATATTAAAATCAGCAGGATCAAAAGTCTCATCTACTTGGGTTTCACTTAATGCCAAGACTGCTAGTTTATTTTAATCAGTATAGAGAAAATTCGCCCTAAATCCATGAATATAACATTACTATAATAATAATAATTTTATCTAATATCAAGACATACAAAATTAAGAACAACATCAAAATTGATACAAAATTGGAAACACTTATTTTTGAGCAATTTTAAAATTTATTTGAAATGTAAAAACTAAAGCGGACTACGCGCACTGTTAAACTTTTAGTCAACAAGATTTAAAAATTAAAAAAAAAATCAAGTTATTTCAAAATCTACAAAAACCCTCTTTATATATTCTCAAAATAAATGTTTCAACATGGTTTTAAACCTTTCACCAATTGGTATCCCTTTAAAAGCTATATGGGTTAATTTTGTACGGGTAAATAGATACCTATTGGAATAAGTCTTACGAAGCCACTATACGCAGTCAATTTTTGTATTTTCTACCTGAATCACGTTTCAAAGAAGGTAGGTATAGATAGATACTTTACTTACCTTATTCTCAACTTATTACTAATCATAAACATCCATAGAAACAAAAAGAAACAACTTTTCAAACCGTTTTTCTTTTTCTTTTCTTTTTGTTGATGTTGTTGTTGTTGTAGGTACTAAAATTATGATAAACTTTCCAATTATCCTCGAGCAAATCGTTACTTCTATGTTAAAGTATCTAATAACTAACAACTTAAACCTGAACACGCACAAAACGGTCTGTTAACCTGAATACAACAACAACAACAAAAAAGGAACAACGAAGAAAAACATAATAATAATAACAAAACGCAAAACAAAAAATGAAAACATAAACGCCTTGATAAAACAACACGCCAACCATCCAGGATGTTTTACACAGGACGATATCAGGATTTCTTTTCTTGTTATTTTTGTTTTTTTTTTTTTTTTTTTGTATTCCTGAAGTGTTGAAATAATATTTACTCATAAATGAAATTATCTATCAGGATGAGTGGAGAAAGGGAACAAAAAATAAAAACAGACAAGAAAAAAGAAACAAAACGAAACGAATGAAGGAAATTGGTCCATATTTCGTTTCGTGGGATATCGTAAGATAAAAATTCCCGCACCAAAACGGAAGCTACTCACTCTCCATCTTTTACCCGAGCACGAGCACCTTTTTACCGTTAACCGTATCGCTGCCGAAATCGAAAGAAAAAAAAAATCTGCTCTGCTAGCCACGTTCACAATAAAACTCACAGAAAAAACAAAAATAAAGGCGATGAGGGAAATTTCAGGAAATAAGGTTTTCTATGCCTTTATCAGTCAGTCTCTGGCTCGAATTGGTTATGGCTAAGAGTAAAAGAAAGGGAGCAATAAGCATAGGGTGGTAGGTGGTGTATGGAGAGTGAGATGATGATGACGATGAGATTTCATTACAGGCCCGTTCCCTTGTTTTTGTTGGGAAGATCAAGATTATGTAGCTTAAGAGCTTTGAACTTGAAGTTTGGTCAGGAGTGTAGAAGTTATTCTTTTCTTCCACAATTTTTGAAAGCGGTTCGTATCTCCCTTCAAAGTGTAACTTGGCCAAATAACCCTTTAAGTGGTATACGAAAACTATAAGCAAACAAAATTAAATCATATGATGCTTCTAGACCTCTAAAAGCATTTTTTCACTCTTCCTAGAGTTGCTATCAAAGTTAAGGTTAAAAGTCAAAAGTTGAAGATTGTTTTCCTTCTATCAGGTATCATTTCAAGGCTTAAAGTTGTAAAGAAATCAGAAACAGTTTATTATAAACTAAAAATAATTATACTGGTCGACAAGGTTTTGTTTCGTGGGATCAAAGTGACCTTTTCCAAAGGCTTTTGACGGCTGAAGTCAGGTTTCTGAGAACTTGCTTTTGAACATTTTTAAAATCACATATAAGAGGTTATAGTATATGTAATATCAATTAGGTCTTACCTTTATTTTAGAGCCCTATCAATGACAAAATGTGTGAACTATACTATTTTTAAATAGGCTGGTTAGGCTGGTCATAAAGTCAAAATTTGGAATACTTTGACTTTCTGTTGTCTTTGAAGGCAACGATGGCTTGCAGCTTATTCGCATAGACCTGTGACTCTTAACAATTAAGCCATCACTCGAGCAGAATATCGATTTTGATTTGTGCTGTGTATCATGGACCGCCATACTAGTGAAACTATGTGTCTTAGGCACCCATATCATCCACTTCAAGCCACAAGAAGTTGGTGATCCTGATTATCGATTTATAGCGTCGTCGTTGACGGTAACGACCTAGCCAGTATCATTTGCGAAGAAGTATGGACTGATTACACTTTCAGCATAAAATCCACACCAACCAAATACTTTATTTGGATGCATCGTCCCAAATCCAAAAATTTTGCTTTTTCTTAAACCCATTTATCCACAAATGAGACTAACTGCTAAAAATGCTTGTTTGACCAAAAGTGGCATCTTTTTCTAACTGCTCCGAAATTCGACTGTCGAACTCACGACACGCTGCGATGTTTTTGGCAGAATTTACGTTTCGTTGATGTACAAATTGTAGGCTAATTGTTCAAACTCAAACAAGGGTCACGAAACATTGAATTGTCGATTTAAAAGGACGACCATTAAAAGTTCGAAAAGAGTTTATACTTGCTGTCAGAGATAACCCATTTTAATAGAAAGGGTTTATTATTTCCACGTTCTTACTTGTCATGATGGATAATCTTTATGGCTGAAACAATAACACGCTTCAGTTTCGACTTCGTCTGCGCTACGCTAGGGCTACCTAGAGGTTGCTTTGAATGACACTTCCAATATGACAATTCTAAAATGGCATTTCTGTCCTTAGCAACTGTTATTTTTTCAGACAATAAAGAAAATATGAGTTTTGAAATCGAAAACATTAAATTTATTGCGGAAGTGGCTTATAAATCAATCAATTGGGTGGCGCAACAGTCCGTTGTGAACCAGGGCCTAGTGACTTACAACTCGTAACCATTTCTGTGTGCGAGTACTGTTTTCAGGAATGGAAGGGACCTACAATTTTAGGCCGAATTCGAACGGCTAATTTGAGAAAGCACTTTTTTATGACAAGAATTACTCTTGAAGGAATTGTCAATTCCTCGCAAGAGGGAGGGATTGAACCGAAGACCCCGTGCAAGACAGTCCAACGCACTAACCATCATGCCACGGGTACGGAAGTGGCTTACACAGCCTTATAATAACCATTGAGAATCCCTCCAAAAAAATGTTTTTTGTCTGTCGACTTTTTTGCAGCTATTAAGCTGTCAGACAAAGCAAATGTTCAGCAAATTTGAACAAGAGCTTCCGTTTAAAACTTGAAACCCCTTCAAACTAAATAAAGACTCATATAAGTCTAATGAATTTCTAGTTCCTAAGGAACTAAACGACAAAGTTTTGTAGTTTATAAATTTACTGTTAAGAAATCTGTTAAGAAGCTTACTTAAAAAACTCTGAAGTAATTGAAAAACTGTTAGACAAGATTTGACTTCAGCTGATTTTTTTTATGAATTGGAAAAAACAAAACTTGTTTAAGAAAAAGAACCCACGCAACTTCTCAATTAGTTTTCTTTGTTACTGAATGCGTTCATTCTTTTGAAATTTCCCAAAACCTATGTCTAGTCTCTACAATTATAACACTACATTGGTGGAGATGGAGGATAAGGATTAAATTGATTGATTTCCTCAGGGTGGAACCAAGGGTCTGAGAATTTTATTAGAACTATATGAATCAATTAAAATTAAACTCAGATATAAACTCTGGAGTTCCTTCGCCATTTTATGGAATAACTGGATTTTTTTTCTTTCATGCTACCGATGGGGCCAAAGATCAATCATTGTTAAGTTAATTTAAGTTTGAGTTTAACAGTTCAATAACTTTGTGGCTCAAATAGTTGAGTCAACTTTAAAGGCCCTTGTACATGAGAGCGAACAACGAATGAACGTGCTTTTCTAAATTTGGAACGAATGGACGAACAAACGTGATTTTACACATTTCAAAAAGTCAATTTCAAACAAAAACACATTTAAATCACAAGAAACCAATTGACACTTATGTAAGGATAATAAAATTTGCATTTTGTTCTCTAAAACAAGACAATTTTTTAGTAACGAATTGCAGTGTGGTTGCTACGAACTGTCAAACTCTATTCGCGTTCCACATGCCATCCACACTGCAACGAATACATTGTTCGCGCTCAACTTAACCTCAAAATTATACCACTCTTGTTTTGTTTGTTGAAGAGTGTAATAATTATAAATTGATTATTCGTCGCTGTCTGCGAATAGAAATAAAGCTCTTGTGGAGGAAAAGTCAAAATATGCGATCATCCACAGTTCGCAGTTCGTAGTTCGTAGCTCATGTGCAAGGTGCTTAAGACCAATGAATAGGAGCATCGTGGTCGTCGATCTCAGTACGGAGTCTGTGTAACGCGGACTCGCGCAACAAGGAGCCAGACCGCATGAAAAATAAAGCACCTTTTTATTGTATAGGTTTCACGTTACGAGGCGAAAACTGTTCTGATCCAGCTCTACGAACAGTGAACGCTTTGAGAAAGTGATGTTTTTTTTAAACAAACCAAAATGTAAAAAAACTTTTTTTTATACAACATCACTGCAGCGTTTTGAATATGTTATCCAAAACTCATTTCTGTTGAAGTTCTCTAAATCTACGGCCCTGAGTTATTCAGCACATGAACATAAACGAACACGGAACTTTACTCGAACCCTCCAATATAATCGAAAAAAAGGAGTTCCATGCCACGCAACGTGACATCATTTTTGATGGGCAACAGTGCGCATCAATTGAGTTCATGAATCGAATCTGAATTTGCAGTTTTTTATTATTTTGGCCCGCTTTTGAAATTTTTGTTCTCATCCTCAATGTTTCGCTCTCGATTTCGTCCTTAAAAATACAGTACAGAATACAGGTATAGAGCACAGATATAGAGAACATGCACTAGTGTTTCAGAATTTATGTATTCATTTTTTCCCTTGTTTCCCTTCGGTTATCAGTGGAAAAGAGTGGAGGAAAAAAAATATCGACATTCCCTTCGAATTTCGGTCGTTGATTTTTTCGCGTTGTTGCAAAAAAAAAGAAAGAATTGCACGTAAATATTGGTTTTTCGACAATGTTCTGAATATATCGGTATAAATGGAGTGGAGATGTAGATGGTTTGAATTCTATGGGTAAGGTAGATATAAAGGGTAGATGTGTTTTGTATAAAACGGTATCCACACAGAATGCGAGTTTTTCAAGTGTACACATTGGCCAAAGGTTATTTATATCGAGCGCAACAAGGATACCATTGATATAGGAAAAATGGATGACATTTACTTACCTATCCTATATCGACTTTTTTCAGCTTGGTCAACCTTTATTTTAAGAATTCTTTCTAAATGTCATGGTGAAAGAGGGTATTTCAGGATGTTTTGTAGGGGATGACGTACTTTAAATAAACTTGATATTTAATTAAATACTTTGCTTAATTTCATTAAGAAAAAGCTTATAAAGGTCATCAGTTGATTTTTTGATTAAAAATTCGGAGATCAAATGGTTTTCATAAGGCTGTTAACGCACTTTGTTATTTTCTTCAGACTTGTTTAGCTGTTACTTAAGAAAATAATTTACAAATTCACTGCAACACATCAAAAAATAACACCAAGTCTTAAGGTACTATTACACTGTCAAGTAGAAATGACGTCAAAAACTATATCACTAGGGTATCACCTACTTTAATTATTATTGGAAAATTCTGTCAGGTACTTTGATACTCACGTTGACAAAGTTTTTAAAATACCACAATGTCAATTCATCGTGACAGCTCAACCAATGCTAATGGAATGCGTTGACGCGTTTTTGGTACTGACGGCAATGACCACGCATCGTTGGAAACTATTATTTAGATGACAGTAAGCTTTTCTAAATTTGAAAATTAAACTTTTAAGATTTGAAATTCTTGCTAAAAGCCAGTAATCTTAGGGTTAGAACTAGTCGAGTCGTGTTGTGCCGTTTCGTCAGGGTCAGCAATCAATTAGAGTTTAGTTCCTTAGTGATTTCCTTTTTCTCAATTTTTTGTCAAGACAGAACGCCGATTTGACATTTCTGATTTCGTCTTGTTCGTCCTCAAAAATTTCATACGCATTAATTGGCAGCTTCAGACAACATAAGGGAATTGATTTGCTGTAAACTGCATTCTTTGAACGTACATATTAACGAAATCAGCCAGTTAGTTTTTCAAGTGTCATACATTTCAAACAGGGAAATTTAACTTCAGTAACCTCTGCCTTCAGTTCATCGTACATAAACTATTAAAAATATAAGTGTCTACAAAACACTCCTTAGGCAAACTACAAGTATATCACGATTTGTATTTTGAATTGTAAAGAAATATTGCTTATTTATTTCTAATTTTACATTGAATTTTTTTACACGAAACATTAAATGGAATTGTGCAGAAAATAAATTAATCATAAAGCAATAAAGTTTAGCTTTCAGTTGACTAGGCATTTTCCCATTCTGTCCAATCTTCTCTTGCTTTTTCCTCAGTAATGGTTCTTGATCTTGGGTCATCTTCGACGTACTCTTCGGCACTAAGAGCAAAGTTGCCTGATTCAGCTGAATAAGTGCAAAAACCAAGTCGCTCAGGTTGTCTTCGCGTACATTCGCTTCTTATTTGAACATTCGAGGTATTCATTACTATTTTCGCTTCGGCTGGTACTGTTGTTACCGATGCCGTTTTCTTCGACATCGTGGATTCTTTCAATGCGGTTACTAGCCCAATCCAAATCAGAGCGGTGGAATATTCCATCGCCGCCGTCAACAGGTAGATTTTCCAGAGTTTCATCATTTTGTTCTCACCAAATCGTTCGGCCTCTGAAGTCGGTATTTCTGTTATCTTCGGCCTTCTCAACACGGAATCTTTATCTAACGTTATGTTTCCGGGATAAACCGATCGATGAAGCATACCCAAGCATAAGACATTTGTTCGACTTACCTTCAAATTTCGATCGCTTATCTTTTGGTACGAAATTAAAGCATTCTGAACCGAAAATTCTTAAATGGGACAGATCTGGTTATCTTCCGAACCAAATCTCAAGCGGTGTCTGCTTCATAAATTGCTTTCCAACAGCACTCGGTAGCGATCGATCCTTAATATAATTTGCTGCAAGAATCGCTTCGTTCCAGAATTTATGATCCAAACCACTTGCCACCAGCATAGTTGTAGCTTTTTCTTGAAGTGTTCTATTCAATCGCTCAGACACGGAGTTCATCTCTGGATTGTAGGGAGCAGTAAGCATCATTTGAATACCCTTTGACTTTCAGAACTGTCTAAACTCATTTAAAGTATATTTTCCACCGTTGTCAACTCTCAGCTTCGCAACTTTCTTGCAATGTAGTGCTTCAGTTATGGCTACGAATTTTTTGAACTTGTTAAGGACTTCACTTTTTCATTGAGTGCAGACTATCATTGAAGCTCTGGAATAGTCGTCAGTTAATGACACAAAATATCTGCTTCCAACATAGGCCAACGTTGCCATAGGACCACAGACATCACTTTGAATCAGTTCCAAAATGCGATTGGATCTAGTATTTTTGTTCCTTGGAAACGATGAACGTGTTTGTTTTCCAAAACACACAAGATTCGCAGAATGTTAATTCAGTTTCAACATTCACTTCTTCCAAACCTTTAGCCATCTGATGACTGACCACCTTCCATCAAATATGCTAATCTGTAATGCCACTAAGATTGTGAATCATTTTTTCTCCTGAGATGCCAACGAATTTATTTTGTTCAACATGCAAATCTACTTCGCACAGCTTGCCTCTGGTACTTGCTTCAAACATATGTAGGTGTTCCATCGATCGATGCATATGCCTTGTAGTCTTCAAAAACTATACGGTAACCCCTTTCTGTCAGACTTCGGATAGGCATCAAGTTGCATTTTAGATCTCTTACAAATAAAATGTTCTTCATAGTCTTTGGTGTGAAATCACCATTATGAAACGTTTAAACAGAAATGCCACCAATTTCAGATGCTGATATGCTTTCGTTTTTCTTGGCAACTGAAATTTTAATTTCCTCGATGTTCTTCAAAACGTTGAAATAATCTTTTTTGTTGACCATGTGCTGGGTAGCACCAGAATCCAAAACAAACTTCACTTTATCATTCAACGATTGTACAGTTTGCGCTGCATGCTCTTTTTCACTTGCTTTGTCAACAACTGCACACATTGTAGAGTCCTTCTTTCTGAAAGCTTTGCTTGAACTCTCTGAGTCCTTCTTTTCCTTCAGCTTGGACAAACATTTGGATCTGATATGTCCGGGCTTAATACATCCATCTTCTTCTTAGGCTTGACACTCATTGCACCGGGCTCATTAGACCTTGCCGATGCACAACCATTAGTCTTGTTGTATTCGTCTATCAACCGAGTCTTGTCTCTAGTGCAGTTACTAAATTGTCATAGCTTGCTTTCAAAGTAAGCAACAAATGGACAACAACATCAAGCTCTTCCATCTTAACTCCGGTTGATTTCAGCTGACGAACCTTCCTATCGAATCGAAGAAAATGTTCAATGATGTCTTCACATTCATTGTACTTCATCATCAGAAGCTTTTTACGGAGTAGTAACTGGCTCGAAATGCTTTTTCGTTCAAAAATACCACACAATGTGTCGAACATCTCATTGGCAGTCTTCTTCTCCTTCACATATTCCAATTGTCCGTCATGAATAGTCTGGACCAAAATTGAAATACACTTCTTCTCTTCTAACTTTACACCGTCTTGGTTAGCAGGCTTAATCTTCGCAAGAATTTCTTCTAAATCTTCCTCAATATGTTTTCGTAGAACTTTCTCGTCCAACAAAATACCCACACGATATTTCCAGTTGTTGAAATTCGAACCATCAAATAATGGAAGCTTAAAAACCGAATGATCATTTTCCTATTTTTTTCGTCTCAAATCAAAAACGATCTCGGAAATGCAGTGAAAAATATTTTCAGACTCAAAAATTAATTTTTCTTCAATTGAATCATGTGCCTATAACCTAAGAATGTTCCGAGATCCAGAGAAAAGAAAAAGACCAATATTTATTATAAAAGAAGTATTTTACTGTTTGAAGTTTTAAAAAAAAAAGACTAATTATATTTTACAAATTAAAGAAAACATGAATCGAAAAGTAAGCTGAGATTAATGTAATTTCGAATGAATTACTGAGAGTAGCTTTGTACAAAGTACAAATTAACAGATTTTTCTTGACTAACTTTCTACAAAACCTTTAAATAAGTTGCCTTAAGTAGAAGTCAATTTTTTGGCAGCTGGCCAATCAGATACTAGAAGTCTCTTATGTCACTTGAACCTGTATGATGCATTTCAGAAGAACGTTGACCCAATCGAAGGCTTGTTAAAAAATGCAATGGCTTAAGAATGCAATCATTGTAAACCAACTTTAAGATTGCATTCATTGATTTCATTAAGAGATTGGGACTTTAAATTTTGCAATCACCAATCATTTGACTTTTAAAAGACTACAATGACTTACTCTCCTATCATTTAACTGCAATCAATTGATTAAAATCATCTGAGAATTCATGTATTTTTTTGATCGACTTGAAGTCGATTCATTCTTAAGTGAAATTTCACTTCACAAAATAGTCTAAAGTGGACCATACACAACAACATTCGGAGTTAGACACCGATTTTCTATGTCATACGATACACCACGAGATTAAAATCAAAACTTCGAAAGTGTGTACTTAAATTTCACTTTAGATTACAAAAGAATGCGAGGGCTTTAAGTGAATACAAAGACTTCAAAAAAATGCAAGGACTTCAAGTGAATGCACAGACTTCAAATAAATGCAAAGGCCTCAAGTAAATGCATGAAGTCTCAAATGCTTGGAAGAACCAAATGATTGGAAAACAATTTATTGTTCTCTTTTTAAGGTCAAATAGTTGGTGGTTGCAAAATTTGAATTTCCAACCTTAAGGTGAATTCAATAAATGGAATCTTTAGAGTTAATCCTTGAAGTGTCGATATGTTCTCTTCGTCCCGATTCTGAATTTCTCTGATTTTATTATACTATTTAGGCCAAAGTCAAGTTGAAATTGCCTGACATTGTTTGTTTTAAATTCCCAAATAAAAACAGAGAAATTCTGAAAAACAAAAGATTTTAACTATTTCTTTTTACATATGTAAGTGATTTTGTTAAATTTAAACGATTATCCTGCTTCTTATCAATTTACAATAATTTAAATCACAAAATGGCTACTTTAATTTGTAGTAATTTTCTAAACCCATAATGACTTCTGGATTTCTGACATTTGATGTCAGTAGACCCGTTTCTTTATAAAAAGGTTTGTTTGTTTCATTTTTGTACGAACTTGCACTTTTTAGACGTGTTCAGATTCAGCATTTTTAAGTGAAGGAAATTTTAATATTTCAGTAGTTAGCAAATAATTCAAATATTGGAATAGTATGAAAAATTATTTATAAGAGCAAATAGTTTTAATTTTTCTGACTGATTTCAAATTTCAAAAATAAAGAAAAATCTTATCTTTACAATCATTCTTATCAAACGAAGATAAATCACAACTTGAGTTTCTTAATATCTCTTTGGCATATAATTTAATAAATGTAATTTTCTGTATCCTCTTTTGTGTATCTCCAAATTGAAAGTAAATCATTTTTTCAATAAGAAAGAACTTTTCATTTTTTAATTATTATTGGTCTTCAAAATTTGAAATTCTCCATGATGGCCAGAAGTTTTCATACCCGTGATGATGTATCCAATTTCTTTTCTCTTCTTCTACTTTTTTTTCTTCTTCTTCTCTGCAATTTCAGTTGCGAGCATCCTCACTTGCATTTGGCGCCACAACAAATACTCCAAGTCTTGAAATTTGCACTGATTCTAATGAGGCTACAAACGGCAATGCTTATGCCAGCGATGGTGATGGTGATGGTCGTAGCAATTGTTGTAATAATAGCAATTCAAATAGTAGGGCAGCATCCGATACAATGGACTTAGGTGAAATTAAAGCTTATAATTCCGGCGATGTCCAAGAAGAAAATTCTACACTAACCATACATAATTGTTGCAACTTTGATTCTCCTCGTCCTCGACCACAACAAATGGTATCATCAAATATTCCACCACAATCTGCAACCACCACCACCAACGCTGCTGTTACTGCTGCTGGTGCTTCTTCTGCTTCTACTTCTGCATCTGCCACAGCCACAGCTAAAGCCAGCTCTGGCTCGGGCTTGGGCTTGGGCTCCGCCTCCACAGCCAACGCCAACGCTAGCGCCAGCGCCACCAGTGGTTCGAATTCTGGAACAATGCATTGTAATTATTCTGGGGCAAATGGTTCAATTACCACGATGACCCTTAAAAATAATCACCTCATTGTTGAGACTGAAGAGCGAAATGTAAGTTGAGTGTTGTGCTTGTGTTGTGTTGTGAATTGTGATGTGTTTGTGTTTGTATTGTGATGTGATGTGTTGTGATGTAAAATATTTTTGTTGTATGATGTTTCGAAGAAAAACCCTGAGGGTGCTTTTTTAGCTGATGTGGTCTTGTACATAATACAAATTTTTCTTTATAAAGGATGCTTGGAATCGGTTTTTCAAAATAATCTCAATGTTGTAAATCTGTTTTGAAATGTCTCTTTTGTTTTTTGTTTTATTTCTCGCTACTAATGATGTATGTAAATATATATAAAAATCTTTGATGTGCTATAATCTATTTTTCTCTCTTTTTTTAATGTAACAAAATTTTAAAAAGTTGACTATTAAATACAATATTTGTTTCTTATCGTCTTAATATAAGATTGATTAAGAAAAATAGACTCAAAAAGTGGAAGAAATAAAAAATACACGCATATGGTTGCGACATCTATATCTGAAAAAGCGTACAAAGATTGTGTTTAGCACTTTAAAATTATATGTCAGTATCTGTCAAAAAAAGGCGTGTTCACTTAAAATATTAGATCTCATAGACATCTATACTTCAATTGTCTCAACTTTATTTAGATTTATTGGTGTTTTGAAAAAGTGAAAGCTAAGACTGTTTCACTTCTATTTTCTAGAGATGAGAAGTAGAAATTCCCTGTGTGTTAGTAAAAGGCAAAAGATGTTTTCACGTTTGCATTTTTTGATATTTGATCTAGTTAAGTCTTTACAGGAGATAAAAGACGTCTAAGGGCTAGGCAAACACTTTGAACTTTAACCACAAATCTGTCAAAGAAAAGAAACTGTTAAAATAAAAATGGTGTCAAAATGAATGTAATTGACTTAAATTGTATGTATTAAAGACAATTCAATGCAGCTACAACAAGCGGAACACTTTAATACAACAAATTGATCATAAGTTGCACTATATTACTTAGTTTATATGTAGTCTTGAAGCTTGAAGATTACTCCGACTCCTTGTAAGCCTGCGTTCAGTTGAAATGACGCTGAATCAACCACTGAATACACTCGAGGAGCTTATTATCTGGGTTGATAAACCTGGTTCGAAGAGTTGATTTGGCAGATAGGTTCAGAGTTTAAGGCATGTAGAATTTTAAAGAATTACAATGTCAGTGATGCCAGGTGACGATTATTTGTACCTTTATTGTTTCACATTGTACTCCCAAAAGACCCCGTGTGATTTTAATTCCCTGCATAAAAAAAGCTGTTTGAGCCATTGGCCGTGTTTCATTTACCAGATCAGAACGTCTTATTGTTTGGGTTACAAATACAAAGTAAAATCCTGCTTAACGCTTGGATTTGTTTTTGTGATCCAGAAATTAGTTTTTCTATTTCACACCAGGTTACATATTGTCTTGTACAGTTTGGTATTACTTTCAGCTATTTCAATAAAAAAAAGTGTTTCCGCGTTAACATTTTCATTTATTTTTAAAATGAACGAAAGGCAACTACGCTCTTAATGTCAAATAATGTAATTTAAATATGATGATCCGAGCTGTATTACTTTTTGGATCTGATCGGTTTTGGATCATTGTTATAATAAAACCTGCTGTTGTTTAAAAACTAAGCAAAATGTAGAGCGGAAAATCTCGAAATTTGGGACGAAAGTTATCAAATGTCATATCAACCAATTCAAGCTGTCAACGCAAAATACAATAAATCAGAGTTTTGAACTCTGCTCAAATACATAAGTTCGAATTGTTGAACTTTCAAACTTTTAAGTTAATGTCAAATTATGAAGGCAGATTAAGTAAATCAAAGTCAATTGATAGGATGTATCTTGAATCACCTGTCAAAATTTAAGTTCAAGTTATTGATATTTCTACCTTTGTAAACTTGTTCTTTATCAAAACGTAACTAATTTAATATTATAAGAAATGACAGAAGAACATTAAAATAAGCTGAACCCGCCATTTTCCTTCTATTTTGACAGATTAAAGATAATCAGTGGATTAAAGTTCATGATCTTTGTTATAGAGGGTTTTGAATTGATATTGGTTGTCACTTTTAAGTTAGACAGGAGGTTGAATTATTGAGAGGTAACAATGCCTTTTTCTTTTAAACCGGTACACACTAGTACAGACGTTAAATATTAATAGAAATCAAAGCTCAACAATTCCTACACATAAAAGTTAATTTATGAAAACATGATATTGACTTGAATACTATCTTTATTCTTGCAACTTGGCTGGTGTTTTAATACCTTACCTTATTTAATGTCAAATAGTTTTTTGTACATATACTTCTTAATAATAATAATATTTTTTATTAATTTAATTAACTTGATGTATCTACTTATTTTGTAATTTCTATAAAATGAAAATGCAGACATATTCTTAAGAGCTTCATAAAAGAAACCTATTCTCATGTATTTAAACCTAAACTGCTATTAATCGTTTGCATTTGAATGATCAAACTTCTTCATTTTCCTATCAAATAAGTCTTTTTGTAATATTTGATCTTTATATTTTCGTATAACTTTTCTCTGCGTATCTATATTAATTTACCATCATTATCATCAATATTCTCCTATTCTTCTTTTTTTATTTTAAGGACATTTCTCGTGACACCCGAGTAACAAAAATGCACTACAACAATTCTGAAAAGGATGGTGTTTTCGTTGTCGAAGTATCGAGAGGAGCTGATTCGAAAATCATGCCTGGCAGTCCGGTATCTGATGGCACCGAAAAACGTCCATTCAATATTGATGCTGATGTTAAAATTGTCCAAAGTGACACCGAAGCACTTCTGTCCAATCATGAAAAAGTCCAAGTTCATCAACCGCCATCACTCGAAAATCTTATCAATCACGGTGGCAGTGATGAAATTGATACAAATCATCTGCATCAAATCGACGAAGTTGATGAATTTGAAGAATGTCCCAGATTTACCAAGAACTCCAACACCGGTCTTTCACAATCCGATTTGAGTTCATCGTCGTCAGTGGACTCGAATAAACGATACTCCTATGGCAATCAGGAGCTCTATACCATCGAAAAACAAGATTATACAACTCCGTCCCCGACAGCGACTAAGGCGCCACATCCACATGCCGAATCGAAACATCCCCAGCCCGAGAACCACAACGATGATAATGGACATCCCGAGAATGGTCATTGCCTTGAAAAGAGCCCTACGCCAGCTCCCAAATGTGACTCGTCCATAGCACCACCACCGCCACCATCAACACAGCCGCCGCTGTCAAGTGACAAGGTACACGATATGAATGGACATCATGAGAGCGCTGTCGAATCGAAGCCAAAAATCACAGCCGCTCTATTGAAGCAGGACACAGTTGTTGTCAACGAAGTGACAAATGGTTCAAGCCATGACAACGGTAATGAGAAGAACGACCATCAGAACGAGGAAAACGTCGACATAGAAACAGAGATAGAGAAGGCCAACGAAGATACTCCACAAAACCCCACCATCATGGATAACATGAAGAGCATGATGAGCCCCAGTGAACCGGCTGTTGCGGATATAAAGACCCATCTTGCTGACTACACCAGCGCCAACACCGAGAACGGCTTCGACAGCATAATCAGCCTTCCCGATCCACCATCCACTGAGGAGATAAAACAAATGAACGACATTATCCTAATGGAGACGAATCAATTAGATTCCCTGCCACCTCCTCCACCACCGGCAACAGACAACTACCAACATCACAATGGCAACGGCAACAGCAACAGCAATACCAACGGCAACGGCGTGGACCAAAATGGCGATGGAGATGGCGACTCACACTCGATAGTATCGTCCACAGAGTCACCCATTCAAACGCCTACAAAAGTGATGAAGCCATTGGTGCCACCGACGATAACGGTGGCAGACACTTCGGCGCTTACAACAACTGCTGCTGACATTCCCGTACACGCCAATGGAAATTGCATGACATCAGGACATGCAACTACTGCTATAGCTGTAGAGGTCTCTGGCAGTAGTTAATACTAAAAACAAAAATAAACAACCAACCACAAAAGAAAAAGTATACTTTATCCATCCACCATTTTAGCAAAACCCCAAAGAGTCTGCAAGAAGAATTAAGCTGCCCCAAAAAATGAAGATAACTAAAGCGACACAGGATAATGACCAAATGCCAACAGAAAGAAAACACTACTTCAGCAACTTTAGATAAGGTGGACATGCAAGTTACAGGGTGTATTAGCTGTCAGAGGAGGATAGGAGAGATTTCGAAATGATGACAGATAAGAATTTCAAAATGGCGTCTAAGCAGGCTGTCAACGTTGTTTTTCTTTTCAAACATCTCGCTGGAAAGTTGCTGAATCCATTTAAATTGTCGATGTCCCTGAAACACCCTGTGCGATTTGAGTTATTTTATTTCAACATTACTAAAAGTCCTCTCCTTTCATTTTCTTATCGCTTCATCAAAAATAAATTCCAATAAAACCTTAAATGCAACTTTTCCATTGAAATTGAAATCACAGCAAAATAAAAATTCCAAAGTACACCATCAGACCATCAGGACACATATTCATATCGCAGATTCAAGATTTTTTAAAAGGAAGTCATAAAATCCAGAGGTACATAGATATTACATATATTAGTCTGTGTCTCCACCGCCGCCATATAATGGTGGCGCTGGCTGGCATTTGGAGACTTTTCAAGTCGACCGGAAACTGGAAACTGCATATGACATTACAAGAATGTGTATAAAACTGGATAAACATAATATGAAATATATCCTTTTCCTGTATGAGTTTTGAGAGAAATATAAGAACATGACGTCAGGAAAGCTGGACTCTGCGTTCTATGATATGAAAATACCGGATGGGAGGACATATTATATCTACCCTATACTCGTCCTTAAGTTTATATTTTATTATGAATAAACATAAAAACGCTAAACCACCCACCAAAAGGAAAAGGATAAAACTCCTTTTAGCAACGATGACGATGATGGCGACGTCCAATTTTGGCAAGCCTTTTGAATCCTTTCTCCTCATATATGGGTATGTATGTACCTAGCCAAAGAACAAAGATATATACAGATTATTCAGATGTAAAATGGGGTAAAATATATACAGTCACTCAAAAGTTAAACAAGGACAATAATTGAATTTGTGAGTAGAAGCTTATAGGGTTTTTGGAAAGGCAAGTTGCGTATATGTAAGTTTGAATGAAAGTTTAAATTGCTCAATAAAATTTAACATTTGAACAGGAATTTCCTTATTTTAAATCCCATAATGGAGATTTCATAGTCTTGGTTTTAAAAGGAATCACAAGAAAGGGTTATTGCATATTGATTTTAACGAGAGAGGAATAAGGCGGGTTTAAGGTATCTCGAAAAAACTAACTTCAATAATCATAACTTAGCAACTATTAAGGATGTAAGAAGTGGTTTTCTCCATTTTGCTCTCGTATTAATCTTAAATTATTGCACAGTCATTTTGAGACTCATAAGTGGAGTATCAAATAAATATAGATTGTTTGATTTTAAAAACCGGAAAGATTCACTGTTTTTCATTGCTAACAGTCAAAAAGTTTCTTCACTGGATGTGTGTTTCAACCTTTTGGATTTCCTTCATCCTGTTTATAAAGTTTTGTCATTGTGATTCTTCCATTAGACCCAAATACCTTTAAAGTTGAGTTGAAAGGTGTTAAGGCTATAAAAAGAGTTCTAATGTGATGTAGTTTGGAAATAAAGGTTCCGTAGGCTATTTATTGTCTGATCTCTATTTTCAATTATTGTTTCTAAGTTGTAATTGAACTCCTTAACTGTTGATATAAAAACAGTGAACTCGTGAACAGTGATTTTCAGAAAATGTGACAATACCGACAAGTAAAACATAGTTTTCAATAACCATAAAGAGTGATTCAGTTTTAAGACATTAGACTTGATAAATTCCATTTAGAATAAAAGTTGGTGAGAAAGAGCAGGCTATTTTAGAATTGATTCGGAAAAACTTAAATGGATTTCTACTATCAGTTCTTCTGATATTCCAATTTCAGTAATCTTTACATAGAAATATTAGATGATAAAGATTTTCAATACCAAAATGCTTTGTTGAGGGTAATTTTTAACAGTTTTAACAAATGCTTTTAGAGAATTCGAAACCGTGCAATTTTCAAACCAAATAAACAATTTTCGGTAATTTCTTAAACTAAAATTTGGTAGCTGATCAAATATCAACCAATTCAGCGTTTAACATGATTTCGCGATGCTTTTGTTAACAAAGCAATAAAATTATCTTTAATTCTTGATAGAAGTCTGTAACCTTTGCCTTTTTCGAAAATAAGTACGTTCTAATGATTCTAGGAACCTGATAGTTACACTAATCAGTTAATTTCTTTACAAAACTTAGTTGTTCTTTGGAGACCTACTAGGAGAACCAGAAATTCTTCGTCCTAAGAAATATAAAAAGTTTTTAATATTATTGGATGGTATTAAATCTGAAAACCACGAAATAAATATTGGTGTACCTCAGGCCTCTGTCCTATCTCCTACACTCTCTTACTAATGATTTTCTCTGTGAAACTTTTAATCCACTTACAAAGCTTTTCATAGTCGTTTCCAGATTCAAATGTCGATCTTCAAAGGCAATACATGACAACCTCATTAAATTCTAACCTTGAGAAACCGTTAAATAGGAGAATAAAAACTTGATAAGATTTATGGCATCGAAAGCCCAATGCCGCCTTCTGTCGTTACAGGAAAACACTCTTGACTTGTTTCTTACCTCTGACCCTGGTAAGTATACTATTAGTGTCCTATCTCCTCTAGGCACATCTGACCGTTGTGTCATATCAGCAAATTTCTCGTGTCAAAACTGTTCAGTTAAAGAAAGAGCTCCTAAGAGAACCGTTTGGTAATACGAGAAAGCCAACTGGGACGGTCTCAATAATTACTTCAGGATCTTTAACTGGTCACTATGCTTCCTCGATAGTGACGTTGATACCAGCGCTGATATGATCACAAGTTTGATTCTCCTGGGAATGAGAACTTTTATCCCGAATAGGGTTAAAAGCATCAGACCTAAGGAAAACGCAAGGTTCGATGCGAGCTGTAAAGACGTTATTAGGGTTAAGAAGGTAAGTTTCCGTTGTTTTATGGCCAATCCAACTGAGGAAAACCGGAATAAGTTCAAGCAAGCCAGGAAGGCCTGCAACGCCCATATTCGACGGACCAAATTTTTACATGACCAAAAATTACGGCAAAAAATAATGCAATGTCCCAAAGGCAGTAAAATTTTTGGCCATTTGTAAAAAATATGAGGAATTCTTCTTCTTCCTCGGTTCCTACGCTCGTTGTGAATGACACTCCATTTGTTAGCTGTTTAGAGAAAGCAAATCTCTTTGCTAGGCAGTTCGCCGCCAATTCAACGCTGCCAGTGAGTGTTATGACTCCGCCTGTACTTGAGCGAGTTAATGATTCTATGGGGCAAATCTTTTTTCGCACTCGTACTGCAGCGAGAGTCCTAAAAGATCTCAACATACATAAATCTGCTGGTACGGATGGTAGCCCCGCTATTGTTCTGAAAAGATGTTCTTCATCGCTGGCAAAACCACTGCGTAAGCTTTTTCATCTGTCCTACTCCTCAGGTCTCGTTCCGAGCGGATGGAAAACCGTATTTGTCCAGCCTATTCCCAAAAAAGGCGAATTTTCCTCACCGTCTAATTATCGACCGATTGCACTTACGTCCCTTCTTTCCAAGGTCATGAAACGCTGATTAATTATCAGCTCAAGAAATATCTTGAAGAACGGTAGCTTCTTAATGACCGACAGTATGGCTTTTGTAGCAATAGGTCCAGTGATGATCTCATGGTTCAACTCACCGAACAGTGGAACAAATCTTTACATAGTTTTGGAGAATGTAAGATTATTGCACTAGATATTTCAAAAGCATTTGATAGGGTTTCGCATCAGGCTCTCTTATCGAAAATGCGTGCTTTCGGTTTGCATGAATCCATCCTTCATTGGATTAGTAATTACCTTCCGAATCGTACAATAAAAGTTGTATTGGATGGATTCAAGTCTGAAAACCACAAAATAAATGCTGGTGTGCCCCAGGGCTCTGTTCTATCTCCAACACTCTTTCTCATTTTTATTAATGATCTCCTGTCTGCAACATCTAATCTAATACATTGTTTCTCTGACGATAGTACTCTTAGCTTTTCATACTCGTTTTCAGATTCACACCCCTCTTCTTCGGATGTGGAACTGCAACGGCAAAATATGATAAGCTCATTAAATTCCGACCTAAACAGTATTGTACAATGGGGATTAAAAAACGGCGTGGAATTTAATGCTTCGAAAACAGATTGCTGTCTTGTATCGTTAAAGCGAAATATACCCCCCCTGCCATTATCCATGGATGGCACTTGCATCGAGGAAACTGAACATCTCGATATTCTTGGTATGTGTATCACCAACCATCTGTTGTGGAACGATCACACACGCGATGTCGCCAAAAATACCGCAAGATGTTTGGGTTTTCTAAGGCGATGCAAGAAGTTTTTCTCCCCTTCTAATCTGGCTGTTATTAACAAGACTTATATACGTCCAAAGCTTGAGTATAACTCCCATATCTGGGCTGGTACTCCTGCAACTTACTTAAGCCTCTTGGATAGTATTGAACGTAGAGCATTTGGATTGATTGGTGATATTATCATCAAAAGATCATTTACGTCACTTGAACATCGTCGAAATATTTCTTGTCTCACCCTGTTTTACCGTTATTTTAATGGTTTATGCTCTAGAGAAATAGCTAGCTACATTCCTCCCCTTAAACAGTTCAACCGTAATACTCGCGCTTCTAGGAATGCTTATCAGTATACCCTCGAGCCCATATTCGGTCGTACTGTCAAATACAGAGATTCGTTCTTTAGCCGTACTACGCAAATGTGGAATGCCTTACCACACTCTGTCTTTTCTATACATTGCAATATTCAGGAATTCAAAACCAATTTGCACCGATATATCCTTTCAACCGCTCTCTCCCTTTCCTAGTGCTCACACTGTGTCTACATAATAAGGGTAATATATCCCCTTGAGTGTGCGCTTATTATAAAAAAAATGCCGCCTTAAAATATGCCAAGACTAAATATGGTTAGGTAAATTAGCTGGCGGTCGATTTAATCATTAAGATCAATGGAGATCCCCTGTATAACCCTAAAAGTAGTATAACTTTACTGAAAAGTGAGTCGTTAATTCATATATGGACCCTCTATACACTTGGAGGGTTTGATAAACCCTAAGAGATTGTTTCCTACAAAGTGTTCGATTTCTTCAAGACAACTGAAGAGGTATTTTGCTAAGAATTTGTATCTTGAGTGCCACAATGCCGGGCAGTGGCATAGGAAGTAAGTAGTGTTCCTTAAGCTGTTCCTTTTCGTTACACCCTTAGAAGACGGGTTACCTGCTTAGAAGATGATGCTTTGTCCAAAGTTACAATAGAACTCCCATGTTCATACTAGTGTAACTATAGTTATAACTTAAGCCCATTAGGAACAGAATGCAACGAAGAGCATTCAAATTGATTAGTGATGTTATTGTCCTTCATTTAGTTACGTCCCACTTAAACAACGTCGTCAAGTTTCTTTTCACAACTTTTAAGCATTATTTAAACGGTTGTAAGGCAACTCCATTTCAAATAATTCAGTTGTAACACTCGCGTCTCCAGAAATGCTAATCATTGTATCCCGAGCCAAACTCCAGTCTTACTGTTTAGCAATTAGATTCGTTCTTTTGCCGTAATCCGCGAATGTAGAAAACTGTCTTACACACTGATCGCAATATTCTGATATTTAAAACGTTCCCGTTATTAAATCATTTAATAAGTTCTGATTCTTGTTTGACAGAAAGTTGTATTTTTTTCTATTGAATTAGTTTAGTTTTTATTCAATTTTAGTTGAAAAATAAGAGACTTAAAAATAAATATTTGGTGCCATAAAAAAAACAAATAAATTCTTAAATTCAGAAAAAAACAGAATGTCCTTAAATTAAACAGCAACTTTAAAAAAACCTGCGAGTGACCGTAAAAAAAACACCCTTAAGCAAAGTAAATGCAAGTCCCAAAATCCTTCACTATCTAAACAAAAAATAGAAAAAGAAGCAGAAAGTAAAATTTTAATGTCGTTGTAGAAGGACGACGACAAAAATCTGAATTGAATAATGCATAGTTGCTAGGAATCCTTTTCATCTACAAAAAACATACAGAAACTTTTATACTACATGGTATATGGTGTCCAGTCCATATCCTTTCCATAGTCATCATCCTATGAACATGTTTTTCTACATCCTCCCTCAACAAAAAAAAAACACGATGTGCGACACCATAATGTTGCATATTCCTATTTTATGGTATTTTAAACAAAAAAAGAAAATAAAAACTATAAGAAAAAATTTTTACATTTCTGATTAAATTCATCCTTTTTTAGTTATTTTGTGTGAGAAAGGATACGAAGTAATTTAAACAAACAAACAAAAAATAAAATAATATTATTTCTTGTGTATGGCCCATTATAATAATGTTATTATGTTATTTTTTATACAGAACATTTTTACACTCTAAAAATTATAAAATAAATTATGTAAATGAATAAAGTTTAATATTATTAAAGATTAAAAAAAATCTATAAATAAATTTCTGTAAAACTAGGTTATACAGTGAAACTAATAAAAGATGATCGTGCTCTTAGAAGGATTAAAAATATTTCAAAAAATTAATCTACATATTTTTAGTTATTTTGTTAACAACAATGAAGAAAAAAAAAAACAAAAACAAAACTTAACAATTACCTACCAATGCAGAAATTCAGCATTTAGAAATTGTACCAAGATAAAACAAAACTATACAACAATATAACATTTTCTCTCTTTATCTAAACTTAAGATGAATATATATATATTTACTGTATACCTACTTATTACTCATTAAGTGTCAAACAAACTTACCTAAAAAAACAATGTCAACAAAATAAATACAAATTTATTAAGTTTCTTAATAAATTGTTCTTAACTAAAATCGAAATGGCCAAGGATTATTTTGAAAGAAAAATACAAAAATAAATTAAATTTTAGAGAATGTGTCAATATAAATTAAAAATTAAGTAAGTATATATAATAAATTAATCTAGATTAATAATAATGTTTTTAAAAAATAAATTTAAGAAACATTTTAAATACAACAAATGAAAAAAAAACAAAAAAACCGAAACAAAAATCAAACAACAATTTTTATTTTAACTATAAAAATGTTATATAGATGTTTTAAGTATAACAATTTATTACTCATAAAAATAAATAAATAAATTAAATTATGGATTGTAGAGTAAAACAACAAAAAAAATAGATGTTTCTCGTCTTTTATTATGATATGCATGAACAAAATACAAAATAAATAAACCACTAGGCAACCCTCCCAAAAGAAAAAACAAACAAACCTTTAAAATATTACATATATCTGTCCCTCTCTATTTGATAAATAATATTTATATAACAATACAGAAATATGATGTCTTTTCTCCCGTTGGCCAAGCTATTTTAATTAAATTACACCACAAGATAAATAAATAATTAAAAAAAGAAAATTTAAAAAAAACCATACACCTATTTAGATTTTTAAGCGAAATAACAATAGAAATAAACTGAAACATAAAATGAAGTGAGACAACACGATTTACGCAGTGGCAAAATAAAAAAAGCCAAACACAAACAGATCGTGTAGAATTTTTACAGAGATTTTTGCATTACGTGTATAATAAAAATTTAACAAAAAAAAAAATCCATTTAAAAAATGATAAATTTAAATTTAACTTTAACTTTAAGTTAAGCTTAAATTAAATTAAAAAAAAAATGTTATACTGAAGGTGAATTAAGTTTTAGAAAATAAAAATAAAAAAAACATGCATACGGTGAAAAGTTGTGAATATTAAAGCTAGGTTATTGAATACAACAACAAAAAATTAAGAAATAAATGTGATTGTTATTATAAAAAAAAATAAAACATTAATTAATGAAATAAAATAAATTAAATTTTAACAAATTAATTTTATTTGAATAAAATTCTTGTTTTACTTATTTTCGAACGGACTTTAAAGTGATTCCTGTGAAGTTTTGACAGATGACAGGTAAGCACAATGAAAATAAAAATAAAAATTATAACAGAAAAAAAATAATAAGTTTTAACTTGTAAGAATGACATGAAGGACGTCTTGAAAGAAGATAAACCTATGACAAATCAAAATTGTTACCATATATTTCCTTTTTCACGAAGCTACAAACAAATAAAATAACATGAGTTATCGTCTATGTGATAGTGTAGAGTTTGTTATATTCACAAAATCTCAACATTAAACGTTGGCAATGCCTTTTGAAATAATTGAATTAATGGTTACAGAATTACCAAGCTAAATTATAAATAAAAAAAGAGGCTGGGATGCGACCCATCCCGGCTGTCGATTTGTCTTGCTTAAAAGTTTGCCTATATGTACTCGTATCAATGTTTACCAAATTTGCGTAGGTACTATCTTTTGTAGATTTTATTTTCTATGAAAAAACGGACTATTGGATTTTTACAAAAATATTACTGAATATTAAAAACAATGTTTTCTGTGAAATAAAATAAGTTTGAAGCCAATATTTTTAATTTTTGAAAAGCTATTTATTTGAGCCGAAAGTAAATTTTTACCAAGTTTTAGTATTGTTTTTTTTTTTTTGTTAGAGTTTTTTTTTGTAAAAAAAACTGTCGTTTTTTTTTAAGTTTTATCGAATGTTGAAAACAATATTTTTTATAAGATAAAATTAGATTGAAGCCGATATTTAAAATGTTTGAAAAGATATTTGGGTCGAAAATCAATTCTTAAAAACTTTTGTTAATTTTTTTTTTAGGTTTTTAATTTTTTTGTAAGAAAACTGTCAATTCGATTTTTTTCAAAATTTTACTTAATGTTAACAACAATATTTATTGAAAGGTTAAAGTAGTTTAAAGCCAATATATACAATTTTTGAAAAGATATTTGGGTCGAAAATAATTTTTTACCAACTTTTATTAATTTTTTTTTAGGTTTTTATTTTTTGTAAAAAAAGCTGTCAATTTGATTTTTCTCAACATTTTTCAGAATGTTGAAAACAATATCTCTTATAAGATAAAATAAGTTTGGAGCCTAAAATTTAAAGTTTTTGAAAAGATATTTGAATCGATATTCAATTTTTACCAACTTTGAGTAATGTTTTTTTTAAATTTTTATTTTTTATAAAAAAAAAAACTGTCAATTCGATTTTTCTCAAAATTTTATCAGATGTCAAAAACATTATTCTTCGTTGCACAAAATTGCTTTGGAGATGCAATTATATTTAGTCGTAAAATTTTGGAGGTGACAAATTTTTTTTTCAGTTTTTTTGATTTAAAAAAAAACGTTAGATAAATTTTTTTCAAAAAATATATTTCTTTGATATGACGTTACAATATATTATATACAATTTAATTCAAGTCTCTAGCGTTTTTGGTTCGTAAGAAATGTTCACCTTCTTTTTCAAACTGCTATTGTATAAAAACCACTTACTCAATTTTCTTAAGAGCCCTTCCTGCATCCATCTGCCTTATTATCTGTATAACAAAATTTATTTAAAATCGATATCTCAAAAGAAAGAAATGTCAAAATTTTCAATTTGACAAATCGGACCCATTACAATAACTTCCTATGGAAAGTTAATAAATAATGAATGAATTCTTAAAAAATATTTAAAATTCTTTGTATACTAATTTCTTAAACAAAGTAATTTCAACTAGTCCGATTGTTCAAATTGAAATTTGTAACAGTTCTCGACGTTTTAAAGTCCCTAGAATCTGATTCAAAGATAATAAGAGAGATGTCTGCGTATGTCAAGGTCTATTAATGATTTTGAATTCAAATACATTTTTCTCATAGTTATTAACATGAGAAGATGACGAAAGTACTTTAAAACAAATTTAGCGTAGTTTCTATAGTTCTCTTAGGCGGCCAATAGAGTCCAGAATTGTGTGCACACCAGTGTAATGACACCCAGTGTGGCTTTCACGAAAAACCGTATTAGTTGTACACACATTAGTTTTTAAAGAGATCTCAAAAAGGAAAGATCTGAAGAAGTGACTTTGAAGCTTGAAGCTTCAAACGCACTCAACAATAATTCAGTTGCAACTGAATAGTAAATGCGCACGCGCATCCCCATACACATCACACCAATGAAGATTGATGTTTTAAGATTCTAAACAGTAATAATATTTATTTTCAATACATCAAACATATAAAAATTAGTACAATTTGGTAACGATAAAATAAGCTAAGTATTTAAAAACAAAGTATCAAATCTAAACTTTCAACAGAGATATTGAAACAGAAAAATCAAAAATTTTGAATTCTACTCGCTCTGTGTCTAAAACTGCTTCAGCCCAAGCAAAAATTTGGATACAAGTGTAATGTCTATGGGCCGCTTTAGAAAAATGCAGTATGTATTTTTCGTCATAAGAAATAAAATCTTTTAAAAACAAATATTGGAAAAGATGACGCTTACTATTTTTTAGTTTATTTCCATTGTCTGTACAAAAACACATATTTTTAAAAAATTTTAGGTTATTATATTTTTTTTAAGCATAGAGACTCAATTGAAAAATTCTGCCCCTTCTCAAGTGTTCCAAGAAAAATCATTTAAATCTCTGCCACAACAACTCTCCAATAAAAACCAAGAACGAAATTCCACAAAGACCCACCCACAACCAAAATGTAAATGCAAATTGTTGCAGAACCAAAGATTTTGGCTCACTTTCCATTTTTTGATCTTGATCAAACCCAATATCATCAATATTTTCAAAACTCCTTCTCAAATACGGTAAAATTCCAGCTTCTTCCATTTTCATAATGATTTCGTCTATTTTTGGCTGAATAATTGAGTGTTTTTTAAAAAACATGCATACAATTTCCATTAGAACAGGTTCCAAAAATAGTTTTTTACAATTTTCTTCGGTGTTGAATGTAAAAATAAATCCAAATGACGCTACCAATGCCAACTTTTCCTTATCATCGAAAAGATTAATTCCATGATATGCTTGTATTGTTCGAAAATTGGGATATTCCAACCCGTTCAATTCATTTATGATTGCATGATAGTATGAATGAGCACAAATAGTGTAGTTTTGGGCGAAGAGGTCCTTGATACTGTGAGGTGTTTCTAACATTTTCTGTCCACGATATGCGTCAAATAGTTTTCCCTGATAAGCTGCCCTCAGGACCATTGTACCCAAACTCAAAGCTATGAAAGAAAAACGTACAGAATTCCACCTTGATGACAAGTGACCCATGGATGTTCCCAGAGCAAATGTTAACAGTTCAAGACCTCTTGGATATCGTTGATTTCTGCTAATCACAAAAAGACTTCCAAAAATAATGGTGAAAAACGCTACGATACAAATCCAGGTAGTGTAGTTGAAGGCTACAAAAAGCCAATAACCTTTCGTGTGCAGTTTGTTCGGTTGGGGATGTAGGCTGATCACCAGCCATGACAAGTAATAGCTCACACTCTTTGAAAAGAAACGTTCATCCAAATAATTCAGCTGGAAAAAACCGATTACCAACTCGGTTTTTCGGTCTGGCGTCTGAAAGAAAATAAAATAATTATTTTTCTTTTAAAGTGATTTTGTGAGTTTTTGTCAAAAATACTTACCAAATCATGAGCTTCGGGAGCAACAACTTCAGTATTATTCAGAATCATAGTGGCGTTGAGAATTTCAAAACTAAAGTTCATTCGAATAGCAAATTCCTTGACCAAAACGAGTTCTAGAACAGACATCGCATAGTTAACCACTTGATAGCTTAGCTCATAGCCACCTAAAATGAGGATCAATTCATTTCTGGTTCGTATCCTAAGCGGGCATCCATGCAAGTTGTCAGCTTTGAAAGCGAAAAATTGACAGTCATTAGGTTTAATTGAATCAATTTTAAACCGATGTGTTTTGAAGGGCTTTGCTGATTGACAGTTGAGCTCTTGGTAGGGGAAGAATGTGTAAAATGAGACCTCTCCAACAGAAGTGTTTTCTGTGATTACATTGACATTGGCAATGGACAGCTCTAAGAAATCAGAGAAAATTTCTTCTATGACATTGAAATGGTCTTCTTGCTTTGAGCTCTTTAGAACAATGAAGAAAAACAGCTGTGAGTTCCTATGATAGTCCTCAATCCATGGAAACAAACGTCTTAAGGAAAATTAAACATGCTGTAAGGTTCTTAAACTCATTACCAAATAAATGTACTTACAGAAATGCTTCGTGAGAATCTATAAACCATAAATTATGATCACTCACAACTTTTCCGTCTAAATTATTAACATCAATTAGAAGTCGAAAATTCCAATTTTTCGCCAAAATATTATCAATTTCATCGAAGAAGACTTCCCTTGTGTCATTGAAATCCGTCTCGATAACAATATGCAATATATGAATCTTTTCATTAAAAGAACAATTCAAAGCATACGTTATAGCTTCCGATAAAATTGATTTTGAAAGAACCAGAAACGGTTGATAAACTATTAATGTCAAAGTTAGAATTTTAAGTAACAGCATGTTTAATAGAAAACTGAATGACTAAGGGAAAATCGACTTACTCTAATGCATAGTGCATTTATTTGTTCTTACTTTGTAAAATTTAATAAGTACTGTTTACATTTTTATTGATAGCTGGTCTAACATACTTTTTAAAGCTTAATTTGTGTGGAAATTATTGGTTATTGCTTTTGAATGGAATCGAAGTGTTTCTAAGTTTAATTATTATATTACGATATGGCTTGATTCACACGATTTTCTGTCGGTACCATCGACCCTTAAATTACGTAAATTCACTTAAACCTCTTAAAAAAATGCAATATCAGGGTAGCCAACGTATCTGATGAATTAAGTCTACAAATACATAACTTCTGAATTTTCATTGTTTTATTGTTATCTTGTGCTTTAAAGAAATTTATCAGTCCCATTGGTCACTTAAAAACGGAAATAAAGATTGATTAACAAAGTGAAGACTTGCCTAAGCCTAAGTGTAGTTGAAGGCTACAAACAAAGTGAAGACTTGCCTAAGCCTAGAGAAACAAAATTGAAGTGAAAACTGTGGACTTTATGTAGTGTTAAATACGAAAACGAAAAAACGCGGGGGTTAACCCATAATATCTCACGAACCAATAACGATAGAGACTTGAATTAAATTTTATTACTGCCACTAAATATTCAAAATAATCCAGAGGCGGTGTAAGATTTAAAAAACAATCACCCTTGGCCACAGTGTAAAATTATCATCTGGGATGAATGTACTATGGCACACAAACATTCGCTTGAGGTGTTGAACAGGGATCCATCTGCTGAAACGTTCTCAAAACAACTGTTAGATATAGGTTTCGAAAAAAGTTACTACAGATGAAACTGGATGCATAAAATTATCGGTCGATTTCTGCACGATTATTGATTCACAAGATGCACTCATTGACCAGAAATTTCCCGATGTACACAGACAATATGTAAATCAAAAGTGACCGAAAGAAAGAACAATTTTAGCAGAAAAAAATGTGTAAGTCAACGAATTTGTGATTTGTGATTTTACCGAAGCTGTGAACTATCAAACTAAATTTTTGAACTCAGATTTACAAAGCATGCCACCGAATAATATACAACTGAAGGTTAGATCTCCCATTATTTCGTTTCGTAATTTGAACCCACTACGGGTGTGCAACGGCACGCGATTAGTATTTAAAAAATTAATGAAAAATGTTATGGAGCCATAATTCGGAATGGAAAATTCCGAGGTGAAAATATATTATTATCGCGAACCCCTATTATAACCACAGATGTGCCAATTTAATTCAAACACCTTCAATTTCCAATGAGACATGGTATTTGCAATGACTATCAATAATTCTCAAGGCCAAACGACTTTGTAGTTTTACTGCTGCCTTAGAGACACATTTGTCGGGTACCGAAATTGCGGTATCATCTGCAAAAGTAGCCATTATGGTGCGATTACCCACTGGAATATCCCTTGTGTATAGTAAATACAGGGTAGGACCTAGGACACTTCCTTGTGGTACACCGGCTTCTATTTTCTTCAATTTCGAGTATTCTTGATCGTACCTTGCTCTAAACAATCGGTCTGAGATGTACGATTTTAATATTTCAAAGTACTGCTGGAAAGATCCCTTTGCAGTTTGTACTCAAGTCCATCATGCCAAACCTTGTCAAAAGCTTGAGCAACATCTAAGAAAATAGCTGAACATACTTGTTTTTCTTCTAATGCTTTTCTATTACATCTAATATTCTATGAACTTGGTCTATCGTGGAATGTTTATTTCTAAAGCCAAGCTGATGGTTTGGGATTAACCTTCTTTCTTCTATGATTTTGCTAAGTCTCTTCAGAAGCAGTTTTTCAAAAACTTTTGCCATAATTGGTATAAGCGATATTGGTCTGTAAGCCGTCACTTCTGTAGGTGGTTTAGCTTGCTTTGGTGTAACAATTACTTCAGCAATTTTCCAATGGTGCGGGACATACCGGTGCTTAAGGCATGCATTTATTATATATTGGAGTTTTATGAAGGCTTTCAATGGCATTTCTTTCATAACCTGAGCAGTTTTTAGATCGTAACCTGGTGAATTTTTATTTGGTAGTTGCTGTTAACACATACTTTTTTTTGGTTTAAGAGTTATACAATTGGTATTTCACTTTCATCTATCTTATCAACAAACTTAAAAACATTCGCAAGATGTTCAGCGAAAAGGTTAGCTTTTTCGTTCGGGTTACCGATTAATTTCCCATCTTGAGATTTCAAGGGCGAGTTTTGTAACTGCGGTCTTTTCAGGTGCTTGGCTGCTTTCCATAGCGGAAAATCGGTTAAAGCATTAGTCGTTAAATTCCTTAGGAATAAACTGAGTGAATCATTTTGGAATTTGTAAATTTGTTTTTTAAGATTGTTGCTTATACGGTTAAAAGTTGTTTTATCATCTGGAAATCTACTATTTTGCCATTTTCTTCGAGCTCCTCTGTTCTCTATTATCAACTCTCTTATCTTGAAAGGATATTTTATTTCAGTTTGTCTTCTATTAGAAAATGTTGGAGTACTTTCTTCAGAGGCCTGTTGCACATCAGCAATAAATTGTTCCACTTCATGGTCAATTTGCTGGATTGTATCCATGGGAGATCTTAAATTTATAAAACTTAAAAGCCTTTCTCTAAAATCATTCCAGTTTGTTTTCTTATTTACAAGCTTTGGATTAATTTTTTATGGTACTTCCGATTCACTTAGTGATAGAATCACTGGAGTATGATCTGATGACAGGTCATAATTACCTTCGACACTAATGTGATTTCGTTTGATTCCTTTAGCTATGAAAAAGTCAATAAGGTCTGGTATTTTTTTAGTATCGGAAGGCCAGTAAGTTGGCGACCTGGAGAAATAGAATTCGCAATTGTATTTACAGCCTGCTTGAAAAAGTCTTTTGCCTTTTGTTGATATAAGTCTTGAACCCCAATTGGTGTGTTTCGCATTGAAGTCTCCGCCAACAAGAAAGTTATGCCCAAGAAGATTAAATAGAACTGTATAGTCATCTTCTGTCGGGGAGCGCCTTGGTGGGCAGTATATAGCTGCTATCTTAAACTCTTTCTTTTTCATACCAACACTAATAGTTGTTACTTGCATATTTTCACTAGTAAACTTGGCTCCTTCATAATGCTTTAAGCTTTCTTTTATAAGAATCGACGATCCACCTCTTGCCTTATCAGCTGGATGAGGAGTGTGGTAACATGAATAGTTTTCTATTACATTATCTAGACTTTGCCCATTGGAGAAATGAGTTTCGGACACCAGGCAAATATCGATATGTTCTAGATCAAAAAAGATTTTTTATTCGGATGAATGTTGTATAAGACCGTTTGCATTCCATGTAGCGATTTTAAGTGTCCATCATTGTTTTTTAAGAGCGACTTTTTCGCTTAGTAGTTTGATATTCAAATCCTGTTTATCAATTCTTTTAAGAATAAGTTGTAGCTTTTCTTTTATGGAAGTCTCTTTATTTTTAACAATCTGAGAATAGCCTTTCTTCTTTCTTTCTTTCTAGAATTGGTAAAAATTTGTTTTCGACTAAAAATCTCGTTAACAAAAATAGATTATGAAATCAGAATATTTCATTACATACAAAGTATTGTTGGTATTTTAAATTTTTTTAAGAATAATGCAACTGACACCTTTTTTAACAAAACTCGAAAACCTACAAACTTTTAATGAAGACAAATCGAATCCCAACCTCTTTTTTGATCTTTGTTTCATTCCGAAAAGGCTGATTTTTTGTGGAGATTTTGAATACCCAAAACTTATTAAAAAGTACTCTTAATTTTTTGTTAAGCAAACAAAATAATAATTTGCAAATTGATGTGACAGTTTTATCCAGAGTACCCACTAAACTTTTAGAGTAAATTATGAGTTAAGGGTACTTTTAAAGTTAGGGACGTATAAATAAAAGCGTTTCTCCATATCTCTTCTTAGTCAAAATTGTATCTTTATGAATATCTAATCATAAAGAAATAAGAATCAATAAGTTGTTTTTAGCTATGAGATTAGGGAAGACTACGTTTTTTGGTAAGAAGGCTAACTTAAAAGTGAGCTTCAAACATAAGAAAATCGGCTTCAAATTTTGCGCAAAATAAAACGTTCCCATTTTCTAAATTTTGCCTTAAGCATACTTAGAATAAATACTTTTAAAGCTCTGTCGGATTATTCAATCACTCAAAAACCATGCTTCAAATTTTTGCTATGAGCAAAAATTAGGTAAGGTATAATTTCTGAATTTTCAATCTAGAATCAATATTCCGCTACAAAGTTACCGACAAAGAAAGAGAAATAATTTATAAACTTCTGGGGGAAAAATGAGGTTTTTAAATAACACATTTAAAATTGTATGACTTTTTTACAGGCTCAAGGGGTTACTAGTACCCTTAAAATGTTTTTTAAACATAGTGCGAACCTTAGGAAATTAGTCAAATACCTTCCAATTTCCAAGCTCTTTTTTAGATTATATCCAAAGAACTTGAACTTGTTTTGGGGGCACCTGCCCAAATATAAGAGTTATATTTTAGTTTTTAATGAATGTGTGAACAATTGTTGCATGATTTTCGGAGAAAGTCTTAGCACATAGAAGAATTTTTGGCAATAATGTACGATCATTCTTTAATTTGAATATTGAAAGTTGATTATTTTGAATATAGAAAAGAAAATCAGAGACAAAACGAAACCCTGGGGGACACCAGTTTTTATTTCATGAACTTTAGACTCTTACTTGCATTGAACGGTAAAAAACGTAGTTCCTTATTCAACGAAAAAAAGGTTCATCAATACCAAAAGCTTTTAAATTTCATAAGAGAGCTTGGTGAGAAAGTCCATAACGATGCATGGGTTTGTTAAAATGCTCGGTTAAATAATTCATCAAACCATCTGTGGACCTTTTGCTACGAAGGCAAAATGAAGGTCATTAAAAAGCTTTCATTGTTCGAAATATTTCTTAAGCTGATCAGTATTTCCATGGCCTTTGATAGCAAAGACGTGAGTTCAATTGGACGATAATTAGAGGGGGACGAGAGTTCACATTTTTTAGGGACAGGCTAGACAAATGCTATTTTCCTGTAGATTAGGAGAGATTGAAAAGCTTGCGCAGTGCTTTTTCCAGAGTTGTTCAAGAACACCACTTTAGAATAAAAAGAGTAATACTATCTGAGCGGATTGTTATTTCAAGTAAGAAACAAGTCTGAAGTTTTAGCGGATTGACCAGAAGTTCGAGTTGGCTCGTCAACTGTTAAGTCAGGTTGTTAAAATCAACAAAACTTAAGACATAGCTTTCTTCGTTTATTGCCTAAATAAACAATTAATTTGTACCCTTACTAATAATTTGTTTAAAAAAAAACTGTTGGAACTTCAATTATTGATTGTATACTTTTTATTGTATCTTAAATGTCAACATAGATTTTTGCAAACTAAATATTAAAATAAATTAGGTGGCACAAGAGTTCATTAAGAACCAGAACTCCTGTGTGCAAGTAGTGTGGTCAGAGATGGAAGGGACCTACAATTTATATGCCGAATCCGAAAGGCTCATTTGAGAAAGCACTTTTCATGACAAGAATTACTCTTGGAGGATTTGTCAATTCCTCGCAAGAGGCAGTACCCGTGGCACAGGCAAGGATTGAACCCAAGACCTCTTGCACGATAGTCCAACGCGCTAACCATCACGCTACGGGTATTATCTACTAATCTTTCAGGTCTGAAATTTAAACTAAATATTAAACATTTTAAAATCATCAGTGTAGGTCACATCCACGTTAGTTTTTTGGCATAAAGAAATCGAATAGGTTTTTCTTTTTTGGAACCATTCTGTAATACGCAACAACAAAATTTTCATTAAGTATAGAAAATATAGAATAATTCAGAGCATACACATGAAGACATGTCTTCCTTTGAGTAATAAGAAAAATGCCAGGACACATTATTTTTGCTCTTCATTTCTGGATTCTGAGTTCTAACTTACCAACTTCATATACCCATAGATATATTCTGTATGTTCTCATGTGTTCATACATAACTCGTAGATATTATATGACTATGGTGTATGGTGAACAGATTACCACAAGGAACTTGACTCCCTGGAGAAATTGCCATACCCATAGCTACCACCCACGTTATAATATGTATGGTAATTTAAGGCTTCATAGTCCAAGTCATTTCAGACGAGAATATTGCTTCAAGCTGAGAGAGAGAACGCAAAAGGACCTTGACAAACTTAATTCCTTGACATAGAGGTATGCACATACCTACAATCTACATCTTACATCCATAAATAGCCCAGTAAATTGTTATTGTTCCACTCATTCTTTTGGTTTATTCGAAGGTTTGAGCTCATTTTGGTGTTATTAAAGATTCGTCAAGAGCTCTTTAAGGAAACTAGAATCGACGAGATGGAAAAAGAACAAAAATTACCAACTTATATAGTTAAGGACCGACAGGTCCTGATTATAGTTTGGTATGTGTAATTGCCTTTTGCCTTTCCCCACAACAAACGCCTGAACCGGTGTTGAATCTTCAAAAAACGGTTCTGGTTTTACTTGAAATAGCAAATTGAAATCATAATCGTATTATACTTCTGACCATCTGATTACATTATTTCCAGTTCCGGGGTCAGAGTCAGAGCAGCACACCACATTCATTCAGATCCTTCCTCTATTCTATTATATGGAAAAGGGTAGAAAATTTGAATTTGGTACAAATACTTTAGGTTAGATACACGTATACGAAGGTTTATAGATATAAAGAGATATTATAGTAAAATAAATCTGTCTGTCAGATTTGGGTAATTGAATTTGAATTAAGGATGAACATGGTTGGTTAAGTATTACGGTGCTTAGCCAATGAAAGGAGACAGAACAAAAAATCATCCTAGTTCTTTCGATACATAGGCATAGGTAGATACTTTAGACTTTGGAGGGGCTAATAATATTATAACGTAGGCTGATGGTTCTGTTACCGCAAATCTAATAGGGTTAATATACTGAAAGCTGAATATTTATCTTAGAGTTATAAATGCTATGCATTCATATCCTTTTATGCAGGATAATATTCCATTATCGGTGCTGAGTAACACATACCGAGGGTAATACATATGATATTCGTTCAAAGCAGGAATTGGATTTGATTTTTTATTCAACAGGATGGGATTTGATGTGGTTATGGAAAGGAATCGAGAGTGGAGGTTGGTTCTCCTGGAAAAATATCATAAGAAAAACAACCCTAACCAGATAGTTCAACATGTTTTCCAATATCAGTATTTTTTAAAGAAGTGGAAAAAATGTGACACAGCGAGTTTTTTAAAAATTTCCGTAACCATTCCACTTTGAAACTCACGATTTAGAACGTTATTTCTGAAATACCACGGTATTCAACATAGGACTTTGTTTTAGAAGTTTTGGATAGGCTTGAGTTTGTTACAGCAGTTTGTATTTCACTCTGATAACAGAGTTTGTTACAAGGTTTAATTGTCTTCCAGAACTGTCTTAAGAATTAATATTGATTTATCGATGAGTAAAGAAATTTGGTAACTTGCCTCAAGAGTACGATCGATATTTCCATGTTGAGTAGTAAATAGGGATTTAACTGTTCTTTTTTTTTAAACATTTTTCTTTATAGTTTGGAAGTAATTCAAATTTAAATATATATGGGCTTTATGTTTCGCCTTGAAATTTGCTTCAAGACAATCTGGTGTCATTGATTCGTTGTTCAAGCATTGTTGGCATAAAATACGAAAAGGGGAACGTTCATCATAAACAGCAGGTATGAAACTAAGTTTTAAGTATTCCTTAGAACACTGCCGAATTTTGTTCTTGCTTAAACCACTCATTTCAATATTATCTATGGATCGAGGATGTTTATACCTATCTGTGGGGAATAACCAGACTAATAAATTAAAATATTAGAAAACAACTGATTTATATTTGACGAAAAGTGTCATTGATTGAAGTAAAGTTGGTAGCAGTTGACAAAAATAATGAATCACAGATCATGGGTGCGTTTAGGAATATATTTTCAAGGGTGAAAACACAAGAACCATAGATTTTTCGGAGAGTAGTCTAATGCAGCATAATTATCAATTGTACAATGTAAAATCAAATTGAGCCTATGTGGCGCCGGGTCCCAACTTACAACTCGCAAAAACTCCTGTGTGCTAGTAATGTTGTCAGGGATGAATGGGACATAAAATTTTATTCCGAATCCGAACGGCTGATTTGAGAAAGCACTTTTCATGACAAGAATTTCTCTTGGGGGATTTACCCATAAAAAATTTCAGATAGCAAAAGGAGGGATTGAATTTTTCAAAAAAAAAAACAAAATTTATAAATTACCAGCAAAGTATTGTATATAATGAAATAGTTTAATTTCAAAATCTATTTTGACTTACGCCAATTTAAGTCAAAAACCAATTTGAATCGAAAAATTGATTTTCCAATTTTGCGTTATGTTTTTCATAGATATTAATGTTTATGAAAAAACTGAGTCTTTTTAGATTTTTATAAAACTTTTACGAATGTCGAAAACATTATATTCGATAAAATCAAACTAGTTTGAAGCTAGTATTTTTCATTTTTTGAAGATATATTTTAGGTTTTTTTTTGTAAATAAGCGGTAGATTCGGTTTTCTCAAAATTTTACCAGATGTCTAAAACGTTATTTCTTGTTGCTGATATCGAACATGTAGTTCAAAAGTGATACAACTCAAAAATCTTAGTTTTTCAGAAAAGGCGAACAACTATATTGTTGGACTAGATACGGTTTAACTACAAATTGAACTATGTTGACAAAAGCAAATAGAGTATTAATCACAATGGAAACAATATTTGCGTTAATCTTTTTTTGGAAACCTTATAAAAACTATGTTTTTAGAGTTATGACATTTTTGACGATCATTTCTTTCCAACAGGAATGTACTATTTTGAGTTTTGCCACTTTTGTTGATTATTTTTTGAGTTGTGACAGTTTTGATTTAGTATTTTTAAATCATATTGTCAAGAAAAATGCTGGATGATACCAGTTCATAGGTAGTTTTACTTTAACGAGTCACTGAATAACAAATCATCATAAGAAAAAGGACATTTTCATAATGGAACTTTGTTTTTATTTAGTTATAAAAAGAATTGAAAATGCTTTTTGAAATTTATAGTAGAAAAAAACATAAAAAGTTGTTAATCTAAATAAATAAATAATTTAAATGTAAAAACCATTAAATATTTAAATTTATGATTAATGTATTAAAAATGAAAAAGAAATAAAGGTGAAGATTCATACAACAATTATACAAGGATTCTTAACCTAAAGCAAGTATGTTTTTATAAAATAAATCGAATTAAGATTTTGGAATTATATTTTTGTTTATAAGGTCTTGTATATCTTCTTTCTTTTTGTGTTGTCAGCCAAAGGAATTTTTTTTTGAGTACGCTTGAGTCAATCCGAGAGAAAAATTAATAGAGTCCGAAGGTTGGCTTTTTCTTACATTGCGTACTTTAACTCTTTTGTAAACCTCATCTTGATAAAAGGTTTTGTAGAAGAATGCATAAGGGTGTTCTTTTTCCACACGTATAAACTTAATATCGTGCGACTTGACTTGCATCCTATCAGTATCAACTGTAAACTTACTTGCCCATTCTTCTTGCAGAGTTTGTAACTCATAGAAATCCTTGTAGGTAAGCTTATTTTTTTTTTTTGCTGTTTGGATCAAAGTAACATACTGCTGAGGTAAATAGATTGGGCTAGATCTGAGGTGTCTTTTGACCTGTTTTTCTATAACACTATGGACATTATCACCATCATTTTGAGAGTGCCCCCGAATAAGGAATTTGTGAGTAATACTTCGAATGTTTAATTTATTTACTTTGTATACGTAGGCAGATAGCAAATATTTGTTTTTCTGTTGGCCGCAACAGTTATCTGAGTAAAAAAACAATGTCCAAATCTGCATTGTTGTGTTTTGCCGACAACATTTTTATATAATAAAGCACACAGCTCTCGATTTCCAATGCGCCTCGTTTGCCTTCTATTTCGTTCTCGAAGTGACACTCCACAAATTTCAGATTTAAGTCACTTAAGGTGAAATTGAAGCAGTTCATTTTACTTTTGTAATAAAATGAAGAAACAAGTCCTCTTGGTAACGGCATTTTTTATCAGTGTCCTTTTCTTTGCGAGATAGCTCTTTTTCTGTTTGGTGGGTGTTGAAAGACTCGAGCAACAATTGTTTACCGTCTTCGTCTGCATTTTTAAACCTGTAATGGTCATATTCGACGAACCAAATTTTTGCATGATCAGAAATTAAGGCAAAAAATACTACAATGTCCCAAAGGTAGTACAAATTTCTGGTCATTTGTAAAAAACGTACGAAACACCACATCATCCTCGGTTCCAACGCTCGTCCACAATGACACTCCCTATGTAAGCTCGATTGATAAAGCCAATTTGCTTGCAGCACATTTTGCTGTTAATTCAACGCTACCGGATAGTGTCTTGAGTCCTCCTGTTCTTGAGAGCGTAAATGATTCTATCTATCGAATCTTCTTTCGCACTCGTGTCGTCGAAAAAGTACTGAAAGACCTTGACATACACAAATCCGCTGGCCCGGATAGTATTCCCCCTATTGTTCTGAAGAGGTGTTCTTCAACGCTGGCAAAACCACTGCGTAAGCTTTTCCATCTGTCCCATTCTACGGGTCTCGTCCCGAGTGGATGGAAAACTGCATTTGTCCAGCCTTATCCTAAAATAGACGAATCCTCCTCCTTCTTTCTTAAATCATGGAAACGCTGATTAATTTTCAGCTTAAGAAATATCTTGAAGAACGGAAGCTTCTTAATGACCGAAAATATTTCTTTCGTAGCAATAGTTCCACTGGTGATCTCATGGCTCATCTCACCAAACAGTGGAACAAATCTTTACATCGTTTTGGAGAAAGTAAGATTATTGCACTTGATATTTCAAAAGCATTTGATAGAGTTTGGCACCAAGCTCTTTTATCGAAAATGCGTGTTTTTGGTATTGACGAATCTCTTCTTCGTTGGATTAAAAATTACCTTTCTAACCATTCAATACAAGAAATTCATAAAATAAATGCTGGTGTTCCCCAGGGCTCCGTTTTGTCTCCTACTCTTTTCCTCATACTCGTACACGATCTCTTGTCTGCCACTTTTATTCCATTAAACTGTTTCGCCGACGACAGTACCCTCAGCTTTTCATATTCGTTTCTAGATTCACATCCTTGTCCTTCCGATGTGGAATTTTAACGGCAGCGTATGATAAGCTCATTAAATTCTGATCTTGACAGCATTGTCCAATGGGGAATAAAAAACCGTGTAGAATTTAATGCTTCGAAAACTCAATACTCTCTCCTGTCGTTAAAGCGTAACCCACCCCCGATGCCACTATCCATGAGTGGCACTTGGATCCAGGAAACTATAATCAACTTTCAGTACTCGGTATAAATATAACAGATCACCTCTTATGGAATGATCACATAAACGATATCACCAAAAATGTTGCCAGGTGCTTAGGTTTTCTCCGAAGATGCAAGAAATTTTTCACCCCTTCTGATCTGGCTATAATCTACAAAGCTTTTATCCGTCCAAAGCTTGAATATTATTCACATATCTGGGCAGGTGCCCCCAAAACAAGTTTAAATCTCTTGGATAGAATTCAAAAAAGGGCTTTAAAAATGATAGGCGACAGAACTATAGTCGAAACATTTACAACGCTAGAACACCGTCGCAATTTTTCATGTCTTTCGTTATTTTATAAATATTTTTACAAACAATGTTTTGTCGAATTAGCCAGTTGCATTCCATCCCTTAAGCAATTCAGCCGTAATACTCGCACTCTTAGGAATGCTCATCAGTTTACCCTTTAGCTCAATTTCGGGCGTACTGTCAAGTACAGAGATTCTTTCTTAAATCGCACATCGAGGATGTAGAATGCTTTGGCCAACTCTGTTTTCCCTCCCATTTTGATGTTCAGAACTTTAAGACCAATGTGCACCGGTATCTCCCTTTAAATCCTTCCCTATTTTCCTAACGCTCGCACTGTGTTTAAATATAAACATTTAAAGGGTACTAATAACCCCTTTAGTGCTTGTGAATATAAAAAACATTCACTGAGATCACACTATTCTTTCTTTGGTATATAAAATGAGATTTTAAACTCTCCTCGAAATATCCGATTAAACATTGAAGATTGAGCAAATGGAAGCCGAAATTCCTTTCGATTTTTTTTATAATCACGGTAAAGATCTGAAAGATTTTTGCCACTTTCAATAAAATCCCGTGTAGCTTGAGCTCTTAAATAGTGTGATTCTACTCTAGGAACAGAGTTAGTAAAATTTCTGACACTCTCCTTAATTTCAGGGTTAACTCTGGGCTGTTTCCCATGCTTTCCTTGCATCTCGCTCTGAAGGAAACCGGTGTTATTTATCTTCTGTAATGCGGTTCGAATTGGTCTATCATTAATGTCAAGGGTGGCTTTAAAAAATTCCTTGTATACTCTTATACGATCGGTGCTTACTTCAAAAAAAAATTAGTATTTAACTTTCTAAAATCATTTTTACTTGAATACCGGTATTTTGGTTTGATTTCATAAGTGTTTTTGGCAATGAATTCTCCCTGTTTTTGCACATCAGCAAGATCCCAGTAGTTTTTGAAAATTTCCTTCCTGGTTCTGTCATTCATTTTCGCAATGCACCCTAATCTACACTTTTCTCCACATGGTAAACGCACTTTCTTTTCAAAAAATTGTTTCTTAGTTTTCGATGATGACACATAATATGCTTTCCCAGAGTTTCTTAACAGCTTAACTTTTTTATTGTCCAATTTTCAGGTTTTCGTTCCCTTTTTCTTCCTTTTTTCTCTACTTTTTCTTTGTTTTCTACGGTGCCTGAAGAACTACCCTCACAGTTGGAAGAAGTGACTTCAAAGTCAGCAGAATTATGATTGAAATAAGGATCTCCGTCCGAATTGTCAAAATCACATTCATCGCTGTTTATAGGAGAAATGCTGTAGTTTCCTTGCTTAAGCTTAGTTAAACGAATCTGTGTGGGGCACTCAGAATTATATGAGATTTCGTACAAATTATTACCTTCACGATTTGATGTACTGGGTTGGTAGGTTAAATCTTTAACTGTGCTTGAATTATTGAATTCATTTTCGTTTTTTATATTTTGGATCGAACCCTCGCTAAACGAACCGGACCGACTGCAATAAGAGTCAAAGTCTTCACTTTAACTTTAGAACTAATTGACTAACACCTTGCCATTAATATATATTTTTGAGATGATTGTATTGTCTTCAGGATGTTCTCAGCTAATTTGGAATTATAGAACAAATGACGGCGGGGTTTCCAAACTGAAACTTGGCTTTTTAATAAGGAATATATTTTTCTCGACACGGTGCCGAATTTGTTTGCCAAATCTCTCAACTGTACAACAAATTGTCCGTTCTTCTTTACCTCACGTGGTGTTCCACAAGGTTCAATTTTTGGGCCTTTGTTATTTTGTATCTTTGTAAATGAATAACATCATAGTAAGAAAACTGTTCAATTCACATGTTTACCGATGACGTACAAATTTATTTCCCCTTTAGGACTCATGGAAAATAGAGTAAGCTGCCTTTATGTATAACTTGACATAATTGATCTATTACGAAAATTTAAGAAGTTTGTATGTCTTGTGATTTCAAAAAAAAATGTGTATTTCTTCCTTTGTTTCTGCAAAGCTCTCCTACCAAACGAAATGGTGTTTAATCGAACTTTTATCTGGAATTTTAAGGATAACATAGGTTTCAAAAACAAAGTAGTTCGAAAAACCTATGTAATCCTTTAAAGCTTATGGCCAGCAGAATCATTTACCCTTATAAGAGTAAGAACGTTATTTGAAAAATAGTTTCTCTTAATGTTTAGTATCCTCCAAGTTTCTGACATTTCATATTTAGGTTTGTTTTTTTTTCACGAGCTGTCACATTTAAGACGTGTTCAGATGCAACTTTTTCGATAAAATGAAATTTGTATTTTACTAATCTTATTTCGAAATAGCTTCTAAGCTTTCGATGTAATGCTTGTAAGAGACTTAATAAATTATAAAATCAATTGCCCTCACTTGCTTTCGTTGATTGGCTTTCATGTTCCTTGTCGTGAATTACGTAATAATCGTTTATTTTGTGTACCCTTTCATAGGGTCAATTATGGAATCAATGAACCCTTTACTCGCTGTTTAAGACAAGCTAATTCTGTTTGTAATGCCATTGATTTTAATTTATATTTAAGTAGGGACTGTTTTAAAAAAAAATTGTTATTAATAATAAACTTCGGTGGTTAATGTTAATTGTACATCCTATTTTTTGTTTTGTTTTATTTATTATTATTTATATAAACTTAATATTGTTCTAAGTAGTCTTTAAGAGCTGTGTCTCTGCTTGATGAATAAATAAATAAATAAATAAAGTGTTTGAATATTTTTTAAACTTGCAATGTAATAAAATCCTTAACCTTTAACACTTAATTGTTAAACAATTTGCATCCTTTTTCCAATATTCAATAAAATCCGCTCCTGTTCAATAAAAATATCATCGTCTAGCAAAATGAAATAGTAATAATTTCCTATTCTATTGAAGAGGATACTATTATAGAACTGGCATCACTGAAGTAGACAGAGTTCGGTTAGAGAGAACAGAATATGTTTGCACCACATCAGTGCACGTGATCAAAGTGAATGCGAATCAATGAATTGCATTCCTAATTGCAAGACACGAGAGGCCCTATGGGCTAGTCCTGCTTTAGTATTCCTATATATACGACTATACCCCATCAGACAGTATTCCAATAGGTGGTCCTTGTGCATACCTCGATGTAAGTTCTTACCACACGTACATTTTTGCAGCGACTTTAAGTACTGTAAATATGCATATCAAGGATAACACAGCGTGGAATCGCTGAAATGTGAAATATGAAAATGTTGCAAGTAAGGAAATCGCTAGAAGGAATTATAATGAATTGAATTAGCTGCTATTGCAAGGAGAGAAAGAGTTTTGAAACGCGCGCATATTTGCATCGAAGGCTGGGATTCTAAAAAATGAATATATGCACATTTGCGAATAATAATAATTCAATGAGATAAAATTGATATTGGATTTTGTGCAACAAGACAAAATTCTGAAAGGATCTGAAAATTACAATTTGAATATGAATGACGCTCATAATATATTGAAATTCTCTCGAAAATGAAACTTATTCAGTACCAGTACCATAGACCGATGTAAGATCTTCTATAGACTCAATGGGAAGTAAATTGATAGCTTCATGCATAAAGGACTTAAACCTTATAATTTGTCATATCCTTACAGAAAACCATCAGGCATTTAAATATTGTAGCTACTTCAAAAGTGTCTGATGATGGCAGGAATATATATTTTGTAAACTTATTTTATTGTTTTCATACAACTTGGCCTCCTCTACCTCTGAAGGAGCTTTTGAAACCTTTCCAATCCAAAAATGTGTGCAGATTGGTTTTTGTTAATTTTTCAAAAGCAATGTTCACATTTTGAGTTACACCAGACCGACCAAAAGAGGCCAAAAGAAAGGATAATAAATCATTCAAAAAGAATATGGGCGAAAAAGGCAGAATCATATACAATTCACATAGAATAGGGTTTTCGGTATAAATCATTGCCGCAACATGGCAGGTGGGTAAAATACGCAGGTTTGTTCGAAATTCAAATAAATTAAAATGGACAGGAAAGAAAGTCAAAAAAGGATAACATACACTTGAAAAAAAAACAGAGAGCCTACGCGTTCAAATTATTGACAAGGGGTTTTAAAGTATAAAGATAAGTAAGTTACAAAGTTAAAAAGAGGCTTTTTTAAAATAGTATTTTCATCAACAAGTTTTTGGTACATTTTCATTGAAATAAATTGAAAAGAATCAAAAGATCTATCTGTTTGCAGTTAGAATAAAATTCGAGAAGGTGAATCAATGTAATGGTATTTTTGGTAGAACTTCGAAATTCTGTCTTTTCATGTTAAAAAATATGAACAACAATAATTATATGGAATTTAATAATTTTGAAGTCAGAGAAAATTCATTTTTTTAGTAGTTTTTGAAATTCGTTTGCTAAAAGTTTTTATTGTGCTTTAAATTGTTTTTTTTTTTTTTTTGTGAAAGTTTTACAAAATATTTTTACAACATTTTGCATAAGATGAACAAACTTGAACTCCATATTATTTCTTGTTTCCGATATATTTAGCAGTATTTTTGTTGGTTTTTATTTTTGTCAACAAGATAACAATTTTAAAAAATTTTAAAGAACCTATTGTAAAAAATTTAACAATTTTCTAAAAATTTATCATCATTTTAAACCTTTGCTAACTATTAAAGTGATAATAGCCTTTTATTAAAAAGCGAGCATCCAAACGTGTCTAAAAAGTGACAGTTCGTGAAAATTCTTCAACGGACCTATTAATTTTAATTTCCGGCTGTTGACTGGATCATTTCATCCACTGTTCTTATAAGAATAATTTTTAAAATGTAATATAGTAAGATTTTAAAATCGTTTAAAATTACCTAATTCAACTTTTTTAACTAAGTCAAATTTTTCTATTGAAAGAAGCCCAGTTAAGAAAAAAAATATTAGAGTCACATTTCATAAGAATCTATGGGGCCGTTCTTGAGAAAATTCGAATTTTCAATTTTTGACTTCGAAATTTGTGCTGGAACTACTCTTAGTTTTGGTCTTAAACAAATGAAAAAACGCGAAAGGCGAATACAGACAGAAAGAGAGAATAACCGGGCCTATTTTGACCTCCGTTTTAGCATCGCTAAAGTAATTTTGTTCAATAATTTTTCTTTGTTTCGACAATCTAACGAGAGAGGGTGTTTCCACTAAGGCTTCTCTCCTAATCCAGGCGGCAGCGGACGAATTCTCGAGATAGAATCAACGGTGGTGTCTACAGTTCCAGTAAGGTTGAACTACTTAGTGAACACCTTATAGGGCTTCATCGACATATTCGGAGCCCAGGCCTGTAAGGAGCGGTTTATTCGGCTCCCCTTCCTTGGAGTTATACTAAGGATCTGGCCCTCCAGGTTGGGGGTTGTGCTTTCGGGGTGACTTCCTGGCCACGTAAAAAATACCTCTAGTTGCGAAGCAACAACAAGCCTTGGATACTTTTGACAACACACGCAAACGAAATAAGGACATCGAACTTACGGGACCTAACATTCTACGGATATGTACGTAGAATGTTAGGTCCCTTAACAGACCACTTGCAGCCGAACAATTAGCGGAAGCCCTAAACTGCTGCAAGGCAGATATTACAGCCATTCAAGAAGTGCGATGGGATGGACCGGGCAAACGCAAACTAAAAGACTGCGATATCTACTACGGTGACTGCTACCGAGAACAAAGACAGCGTCTATGTGGGTGTGGATTTATTGTTGGAACTAGGCTCAGGCAAAAAGTCTTGAGTTTCAACAGTGTGAGCGAGCGCATCACGACAATCCGCATCAAGGCTAAATTCGCCAACATAAGCCTAATATGTGCGCATGCCCCAACAGAGGAGAAAGATGAAGACACCAAAGACATATTCTTCGAGCTCTTGGACAAGACATATGAGCAGTGCCAGTGAGATTTTAATGCCAAGCTAGGAAGAGAAGACATCTTTGGTGGCATAATCGGCAGATACAGCCTGCACGACACTACCTCCGATAACGGATTCAGGCTGCTCGCTTTCGCTGCTAGGCGAAACGTTCTGGTAGCTATAAAGCAGTTCACGCATCTTAATATTCACAAGGGGACATGGAAATCTCCTGATCAATCAACCGTCAACCAGATTGACCACATTGCGATCGACGCACGACACTTTTCCACTATCCAGGATATCCGAACATTCCGAGAGGCCAACATTGACTCGGACCATTACCTCGTTGTAGCCAAGGTACGGCTACGGAAATCCCGATCCAAGACAAAACAAGGAAGTACTGTGAGAAGATTCGACGTTAGACGGCTACAATCGCAAGAGACTACCATGTCCTTTTCCGATCGAGTCTCTAATAACCTCTTAAGGAGTCCTATGCTTCCTGCATTAAGCATGGCCTTGCAGCCATCAGAGATGCCGCCTCTGAAGTGCTAGGTTTCACACGGCCACCACAGCGAAACCCCTGGTTTGACGACGAATTCCGGCAAGCGCGCAGCGAAACAAGAGGCATACAAAACGGTGCTGCACAAAAGGACTAGAGCTGCTCGCGAGCTCTACGAGCAGAAAAGGAGAGAGGAACAACGGCTTCTTAGACGGAATAAAGCTGCTGGAGCTGACGGCATCGCTGCCGAACTATTCAAAGCAGCAGGCGATGACTTGGTACGGAGCATGCACCAACTCATCTGCAAAATATGGTCGGAAGAAAGCATGCCCGATGAGTGGAATCTCAGCATAGTGTGCCCGATACATAAGAAAGGAGACCCTATAAACTGCGCCAACTACAGAGGCATCAGTCTCCTTAACATTGCGTATAAGATCCTCTCTGCGGTATTATGTGAACGTCTGAAGCCATTCGTCAACAACCTGATTGGTCCTCATCAGTGTGGCTTCAGACCAGGAAAGTCCACTATCGACCAAATATTCACACTACAGCAGATCTTGGAAAAAACCCAGGAGCTTCTAATCGATACCCACCATCTCTTTATCGATTTTAAAGCCGCGTATGACAGCATCTATAGGGAAGAGCTCTACCGAGCAATGTCTAGTTTTGGCATCCCTGTCAAACTTATCCGTTTGTGCAGAATGACGATGGAGAATGCACGCTGCTCTATCAAGGTCGGAAAAGATCTTACCGATGCATTTGATGTCAAAAAACGTTTTAGACAAGGCGATGCACTGTCATGCGACTTCTTCAACATCGTTCTGGAAAGAATTGTGCAAAACTCAACCGTCAGCACTAAAGGCACAATCTTCCAAAGGTACATCCAATTACTCGGATACGCAGATGATATTGACATAATTGAAAGATCAAAGCGTGATGTCAGTGGAGCGTTTTTGAGCATTGCGACGGAAGCGAAGAAGATGGGTTTAGTGGTCAATAAGGGCAAGAGCAAGTATATGCTGTCATCAAAAAAGGACACTGAACGCCGACGTCTTGGACAAAACTTCACCATGGACAGCTATAACTTGGAGGTAGTTAAGGACTTTGTCTTACTAGTCACCGCTATAAATGCAGACAACGACACCAGCGCTGAAATCAAACGAAGAATAACTCTTGCAAATCGCTGCTTCTTTGGACTAAGAAGGCAATTGAGAAGTAAAGTCCTCTCTCGAGCATGTAAAATCACCATCTGTAAGACACTCATCATCCCGGTTCTCATTTATGGCGCTGAGGCCTGGACCCTGTCAAAGAAAGATGAGAGCGTCTTAGGATGCTTCGAGAGAAAAATTCTTCGGGTGATTTTTGGTCCTGTACTCATAGATGGAGAATGGAGGAGAAGATATAACGACGAACTGTACGGGCTGTACAGCGACACTGACCTAGTAAGCAGAATTAAAGTCCAACGGCGTAGATGGCTAGGTCATGTAGAGCGGATGGACATCAACGCCCCAGCCCGGAAGGTCATCGAATCCAATTCGGAGGGACGGCGCAGTAGAGGAAGACCGCGACTCACGGGGCGCACCCAGGTGGAAGAGGACCTCAACCAACTTGGCGTGCGAAACTGGAGACAGCTAGCTAGGGACCGAGCTGGCTCGAGACGCTTGTTGGTTGAGGCCCAGGTCCACCCCGGATTGTAGCGCCACCTTAAGTAAGTAAGTAAGTTCTACAATCTATTGATCATCAATTCGAGACATCCCGGCAACTCAGTCAAGACAAACGATGTCATCTGCAAACATAATGACTTTGATTAAAAGATCAGCTAACACGAGTGCTCTTTCTTGCAAGACCTCTTCTTTGTCAACAATAAACAAATCAAACAGTATAAAACTCAAGTAGAAGCCTTGTTTCAATCCTCCTTATTTTCAAAATTATTGCGAAGTTTTTTTTTCCCAAAGAATTGCAGAGTGTTTTGAAATTTATCAGTAGATCTGAAATGTCCGAAACTTTGTCAAGATTCATTTGTTGTGCACATGTTGTATCGTCAACTGTCAATAGTTTTCGTAAATAGTTTTCTCGAAAGCCAACTTGTGATTGTGACTCACTCAACCAAATAAAGTTACTATGAATCCATTTAAAAAGTGATTTAGAACATTTTTTGGCAAGGATTTTCATTTAAGAATACAACTACGAATCGGGACAGGTTAATAAACAGTTTATTTTTATGCTTTCGTAGAATGAAGGAAAGTACTAAAATTTTAAAAATCTTGGGGAAGTCCATTCAATCCAGGAGACTCATTGTCTTGAAACTCATTTAAAATTATGTGAAGCTCTTAGCAAGGAATTGTTTCATCAAGTTCTTCGTCCTTTATGTAAGGTCTAGCAAGTTCTGAACATTCTGAAATATTCTACCAAATTAATCATTTCAAGAAATATAGAAACTTTTAGAATAGAATCTTTATCGAACCGTTTTTAGACTATTGTGATGTAGATATTTGGCGTACATGCAGAGGTTTCAATTTTTGGAACATTTCAAAAAGTGTTACTTTGTTACAGAAATCCACCTTCTACCTTCCCTGTTAACCAGAACCTCTCTCGAACAACGATCCCTTTCCATGAGCTTAGTTCCATATTCTTAATGATCTGTTTGTGTATTGAAATCCACAATCAGGAAAATGTTGGATTCGTTACTAATAATCAGATTAGCGTTAAGTAATGAAGATAATATGTTTAAAGTAGTGTCATGTCAAGTTGAAGTCTCAAGTTTTAACAAATGCAATACTTATAAAGTTTCCACATAAAAGGACCACCGAAATCTTCCCCGATGAGTACAGAAGAAGTTAATGATCATCAAATTCTCAAAAAAAGGATATCTTACAAACCGCGAAAACTGGAAAGGAATTTGTGTTCTACTAGCCGTAGCCAAAATAATAGCAAAAATCATGCTGGAAAGCATTAGAGAACACCTCGAGGCCCTACTCGATGCTGAACAAGCAGGATTCAGCGCTGGATCCTCCTGTATTGATCATATTATAACTCTGCTGCTCATTATTGAACACCACTACTACAACTGCTTTTTATCCCAGAAAAACTAATTGGTATTATTAAAGCAAGATATGATGGATCCAAGTGTCACGTTCTGCACGATGGTAGGTTGTCACATGATTTTGAAATCCATAGCGGCGTCAGGCCGCGATGTACTGCGCGCAGCTTTGTCAGGTAATGGGGGGATCCAATTGACATCCTATTTAAAGCACTTAGCTTACACGGACGATGTTTGCTTACCCTCTCATTGGATCATGTATCTCTATCAAATGACAAAAGGTGTGGAGAGAGAAGCAGAAATCTTGAGGATAAAAATTAATTCTGGCAAAACAAAAATTATCAGCCTCGGAACTTGACCATCCTCTCAAATAAATGTTTCTTCACAAAAGTTGAAAAAAATGGAAAGCTTTCAATACCTTGGGAGTATCTTGTTCATCCAAGGCGGAACCGAAAAAGACGTCATTTGCTGTATCGGCAAAACAAAAATGGCGTTCGGTATGTTGTGGAAACTTTGGAGGAATAACTCTATCAGCTTAAGAGCAAAGCTACCATTATTTCGCACAGATGTAGAATCTGTGCATCTTTATGGGTTTAACACCTGGAAGGTTATTTCAGCAATTACAAGAAAGCTGCAAACTTCCTGAATAGATGTCTTCGCAACATCCTAAGGATTTTCTGGAAGGACAGGTTATACGATTGCGTAAGTGGCAATGGAATGGATACATTGCAGGCCAAGCAATTTAGTGGAATCCAGGAAGAGCTGGACGATCGAGAAGCACATGGTGCAGGACAGTCTAGAAGAATCAGCGTCAGAGTTGGAGGAATCTGAAACATATCTGCGGAAACTGCCCACGATGTCGCGTAAGCGTAGTAGAGGCCCTATGAACCTTAAGGGGTTCCTAACGGACTTTACAGGTCTGAGAAGTATTCTTCAAGTCAGTAAGTATTCTTGAAGTACGTTGACGTAAACACACAAAATAAGAAAGAAATCTATTACAACATTAATTTCGGAAAGCAATGAAGTATAACAAAGCTTTACACTTCTCTTCAATCTCTCTAAACCTGAAACAATAAAACATAGCACCAGCCAATGCATTAAGCACGACCATATAAGGACGCGGCTAAAATATTATGTGGCTTTTAACATTTACATGCTTTCAATTCACAGTGACTTTTCACGGAATATTTCATACAGCGCTAAGAAATGTCACAAATTAGTCTTCATGCAGTTTGATCACCAATCTTGTGCACATTTAAGGAAAGAATTTCCGAGCAAAGTAAGTAGTTAGCACCTCTAGAACAGGATTGTCTTGTCATTTGTGGGTCCCAGAATACCTTCTTATACCCGTTTATGAATTCTGTCCGAAGAACCCTGGACACCAACGAGCCTACCTAAGATTCTTGATACTTTTTTAAAATAGACAAATATTGGTGCAATTTAAGGCATTTGGAATAGCACCATACAAACAAATAATTCATTAAAGATACAAACCAGAACATTAGTTGCAAATCATCGTTTTCTTTTAAGAAAACAATTAGAAATGATTAACCTGAATGTCTGAGTGAAGAAACTTTGAACAAGAATCAAATCAAAATCCAGAACAAAGTCAGGGTGGATAAAACTGCCATTAAATTCATCCTTAAGGATTTAAAAATAAAATTCCAATATTGATTTCAAATATTTTCTTTCAGCGTATAGATAAAATGGAACTCGTTCAAAATACAGAATAAAATCCCAAACCTAAACTTGACACAAGTGACAATCGGTTGCATAATTAAGTGAGAGTCAGCATTCGTTTTGGCGCTTAATAAATCCTCGCTATAAGCCTCTATACAAGAAAACATTTAAAACATTTTTACTTGCGTGATGTTATGTGCTGTTCTGTGGGTGTGTGTTTTTGAGTGAAGTGGATTGGATGTGAAGAATCCTAGAAAGAGCATAAATCGCATTTAATTGCTTCATTCGTAGTTCGTGTAGCAGTTACAGTAACGTTTCAGAAATAGCACCAGAGAAGTCAAACGCGACAAGGCTGGAAGGTTTGTACAAATCGATTCTCAGATTGTTTCTGTGTACAGACATTCATGTGTAGTGTACATTTATGTTCCAACCGAAATATTACTCTATAAGGCGAGGGATTGTATGTGGTGGATTCCTTGCCAAAAATGTACTTATTATCTTGTTTCTTTTTTCTGTTTTACTGTTGGTCCTTTAAGTGTTATGTGCTTTTAATAGCGCGAACAAGGATTAACCTTGGTTTTAATAGACAGACTTGAGAATCAAGGAGTCTATTAAAAGTAATCCTTGGAGAATCTGCTTTCAGCTCAAGTGTAGAATTGAATGTATGCAGTTATTAAATACATTTAGCAGACATATAAATAATGTAACTATTAGAGTAGAATTGATTTTTATTTTTGTACCGTAAATATATTCTACTTCAAACTAAAATATGTAGTTTAGAAGTTGAGTGGGGATTACTATAATATTTTTTTTTTGTATTTTACTTTTATGTCCTTTCAACATTTTGTTGTTTATGGAAAATGATTCCCTATTGTTTCATTTGAAATATTTTCAGGATATTTTTCTGACTTAAAGTGCTAGGATCGATCATTGAAATTGCTTTATAAACAATAGATATTTAGATATTTAATGTTTGCAATAAAAAACATACGGATTTTTATATCACATATTGAAAGCACTTGTATTGAGTACTATTTTTAGAGTAGATTTGATATTGATAAAACTAAGTATTACAATCAAGTGGAAATCATTGTTTTGTACATATTTGAATTTTATCTTCTTCGACGAGATTTGGAAAATGGGAAAATATACATAATGTTTTAATACAAGTTTGAATTTCACTCGACTAATATTTAATGAATATCAAGTGAAAAGAATTTTTCTCTTTATCTTGAAAAATTCAAACTTTTTTTGGAAAAGCAACTTTAATCCAATTTTTAAACTATCAATATGAAAACAATCAGAAAAGAGATATTTTGTTCATTATTAAGTTCAAAAACAAAGAATGTAAGCAATATTTTTTTAAGTATTTGGGTTCAGGAAATTTAAAATTTATTTCAAGTATTCGGTAAAAACTTTCAATTAACCTCAATTCAAATTCAACTTTGTATGAAATTAAAGCACATTTCGTATTTATTTTCATAATGAAACAAATATTGGTTAAGTTCTGAAAAGTACTTAAATTAACTTCTCTGATACTTTATTACCTATTATTTGGTTTTTGGGTTAGTCTCCCAAATGCCTTCGAATTGTATGCTGTTTTTTTATCATACTTCAAAATTAGTGAATAATTTTTTGAAATATTTGTTAAATGCTCAAAATATGCTCAGATTTTGTGGCATTTTCTGCTTCATCCGTATTAAGGAATCATGTAAAGCTTGGTCGGTTCTTTCCATGATGCCAATGTTATTTGTGGTACCCAATATCTGTCTGGTCTTGGTGACGATCCTCTTATTGGCGTGAAAGATTTATGGACCGCTTCACCCAACGCCAGGTTGAAGACAAGACTGCAGGATAAACCATCTCCTTGTTGGAATCTATTGTAGATGTAGATTGGTCGGCATATCAATTTGGCTATTTCAACTTGCCTTCTTATATTAGTCATGGTCAATATAAGTCAATATAGTAATTTTATTTGGGATGTCTCTTATAACTTTTTAAAGTTATACCCTGGCTATGCTACTGTATACGGTCTTCTTTAAGTCTATAAATAGATAAGTTGGAATATAAAATTCTAGACATTTTTTCATCGCCTGCCTAAAGTTAAAAATCTAATCGGTTGTTGTTGTCACATTGATATTATCGGATGATAATTTTAACATATGGGGCATTCTTGTAGGATAGAAGAGAGAACCTTATAGGCTATACCAAAAACGTGAAACCTCTTTAAGTTGATGTCAATTGTGACATCTCCGTTCTTCATTATGGGCCGGACTTCTGACATTTCTTCTTTCGATATGCAATCGGCTTTTAGGCTTTATTTTGTTTGCGCTTTATTATAGCCTTCTCGACCTCTTCTATGCTTCTTGTGGAAGTACATGGGCTTCTTCTTAAAATGGTGGAGCCCTCACTTCTTCATTTCATTTAAGTACACTTCCCATTACTCCAGTATGACTGCAAGATCGTTTTTCAGATTTTCTTCTCCGTCCCTGCAACATGTACAGCAAGGTGTATGCGTCATGTTTCAGATGTGTTGGTGTAACACTGTCGCACCTGGTACGGATCTCGCTGTCGGATTTTTTCGAGTTAACAGTACCAGTTTTTCTCCCAAGCTGATTTTTTCTATCTTTGAAGGCTTTTCTGTTCTTCTGCGCTCTTTTTATGTCTCCTCGGGTGCAATCGTCCTTTTAAGATTGTTGCATTATTAAGCTGCATTATGTTGCTTTCTTACATTCAGTTGCTATAATATATTTAACTTCTACCTAAGATGGAATTGGCAGTACTAATGAGAGTATTTTGAAAGCGTGTTTATTTATCTTCCGTCAATCTCGCGTAATGACCTATTCTCCCCTCATCGAGCTAATCGAGGGCGAGTCCTAAAACATGACCAAAGGTGTTATTGGTATTCTCGTTTTTAAGGTCAGTCTTGTTTATTTGAACCAACAGTAAACTGTTCCGAATCGGTATTTGCACCTTCGTACGTTCATAAAGCTATTAGCCTCAGGTATTGGTTACAGTCAATCTTTAAGTGGTCAGTTTAGTTACGAGTGACTCCACCAGGTGATACCCAGGTGGCCTTGTAGATATCTATACGCGGGAACCAGGTATTAGCAGTTATCATGTTTTTTGAGTTCTACGATTCAAAACAGTTGTCATTTGGGTTCTTAGGTAAACTATGTGTACATGCGTTAAGTCTGCCTACGTCAGGGGACTCCACAGCAGGTTCGTAAATAATTATGAGTCTAATATTCTGAAATTTTACATTACATTACATTCTACTCAGCACATAAATGCACAGAGAAGAGAACACAGCACCTTGAGCTACTAGACTATGTAAGGTGATAACAACACAAGACAGAAGAACAGAAGAGAAAGAACACATGACAACAGCACGCGGTAGGTTTCGAGACGGCCCTACACCTGTCTACTAACCACGCTCAGTGATGCTTGATTTCGGTGATCGATGGGAACCGAACATTTTATCTGTGACTCGGCCGTTGCCTGTTCTGAAATTTGCCTTTAATCGTTGTTTCTAAACCGTTGTAGTGAATTTAGTCGTAAATCGGTCCATTTCCCAAGTTTTTTTTTCAAGTCTCGTGATGATATTTTTAACTTCCCATACATAAATTAAACGGTCCGAAAGGTAATTTCTAACCCAACGAATAAAGGATTCATCAGTACCAAATGCACGCATTTTCGATGCCAAACTCTATCAAATGCCTTTGAAATATCAAGTGCAATAATCTTACTTTCTCCAAAACGATGTAAAGATTTGTTCCACTGTTCGGTGAGATAAACCATGAGCTCACCAGTAAACCTACTCGTATTTCTACGAAAGCCATATTGCCGGTCATTGAGAAGCTTCCGTTCTTCAAGATATTTCTTAAGCTGATAATTGATCAGCGTTTCCATGACCTTGAAAGGAAGGGACGTGAGTGCTATTGAACGATAGTTAGAGGGGGAGGAGGATTCGCCTTTTTTAGGGACATTCTGGACAAATGTAGTTTTCAATCCACTCGGAAAGAGACCTGTAGAGTAGGAACGATGGAAAAGTTTGTTTGGCAGTGGTTTTGCCATCGTTGAAGAACACCTTTTCAGAATAATAGAAGGAATACCATCCGGGCAGCTGATTTGTGTATGTCGAGCTCTTTCAGTACTCTTGCAACTACACGAGTGCGAAAGAAAATTTGTATCATAAATTCGTTTACGCTCTCAAGAACAGGAGGACTCAAGACACTCCTGATAGAGTAGAATTAACAGCAAACTGTGTTGCAAGCAAATTGGCTTTATCAATCAAGCTCACATAGGGAATGAAATTGTGGACGAGAGTTGGAACCGAATATGGCGTGGTGTTTCGCACTTTTTTTCCAAATGACCAGAAATTCTTAGTACCTTTAGGACATTGTAGTATTTTTTGCACTAATAAAAATTTGGTTCGTCGTATATGGCCGTTACAAGTCCTTCTAGTTTGTTTGAACTTATTCCAGTTTTCAATATTCGGAAAAATTTGTAAAAAAAAAAACAAATTGACAGTTTTTTTACAAAAAATAAAAACTCTTAACAAAAAAATTTATAAAAGTTGGTAAAAATGGAATTTTGCGATATTGGCCTTAAACTACTTTTATCTTTTAAAAAATATGCACTAAAATTTTGGAAAAAATCTAAATGCCAGTTTTCTTACAAAAAACTAAAAACCTAAGCAAATTTTAACGATAGTTGGTAAGAATTGATTTTCGACTCAAATATCTTTTCAAAAATTTAAGATTATGGCTTCCAATTAATTTTCGCTTAGATAAAAAATTGTTTTCAACATTCGAATAAATTTTGAGAAAAATCGAATTGACAGTTTTTTTTTTTACAAAAAATGAAAATCTAAAAAAAACAATACTGAAACTTGGTAAAAATTTACTTTCGACCAGAATAGCTTTTAAAAATTAAAAATATTATCTTTAAACTTTTTTTTGTTTCACAGAAAATATCGTTTTTGATATTTTTTCATAACAAAATAAAATCTACACAAAATAGTGCGCAAATTTGATCAAAATTGATGTTCGGTTCTTGATATCTCTGAAATTAATTTCATTTATCCACTAAAATTAAAGAAAAGCTACTAAAATTGGTGAAAATTAGTTTTCCACTAAAAATCTATTTAACAAAACTAGATTTTCGAACCAAACTATTTCTTTATATGAAAAATATTGTTGGTCATTTTTAAATTTGTAAGAATAATAATAACTGTCAATTTTTTTAACAAAACGAGAAAACCCACAAACTCTTAAGCAAGGCAAATCGACAGACGGGATGTGAAGTTATCAGTGTGGGTCGCATCCCAGCCACTTTTTTTTACGGAACATAATATTAGCAGACTGTCAAACCTGAGGAAATGGCAAGACAAATATTTTGTATAATTGTCACACCTCTACCAGTCCTAAATAGTAACGCCACTTGCATGTATTCGTATGATACATTTTACTTTCATAACCTTTTTGGCCGATGGCTGACCACAAAAAATAACATTTGAAAATTTTAACAAGCACCAATGGGAAGCTATCAGTGTAATTCAAAATCGGCCAGTCTCGTTTTTAAAGTCCTTTCGCACATTAAGTAAAAAAAAAATTCATTCGAAGTCGATATCTTTTCATTTTCTTGAGATGTGAAGAACAAAAAAGGGTATCTCCACCCACGCAAACATCGCTTTAAAAACAATTAAATAAAATTCTACCGAAATTTCTAACGTCCGTCCGAAAATGTCAATAAATTTCAATTCGATAAATTGGGCAATAGCTTCCAGAGGGAAGTTAATAAAAAGGTGTTTACGCCACAGAGTCCCACTGTTATATTCAAACCAATCATTGTCTCATTAAAACTAAATAATATAATATTACATTCATACGTTTATTAATTTGCATATTTTTGGTTCTTGTAAAAATTAATGGAGATTCATATATAAATTGTTTGATATTATCTTGAATCCATATTCTACTCTGCTGTGCCAAACAACACAACACAAAATCACAGAATCAATAAATAGGGATATGGAAATAATTTTGATTTAACGTTTTATTCCTGCTTTCAATTTGAATCACCATAAAATAATAAAAAAATAAAAAACCAAGATCAAAGATATCTGATTTCCATACGAATACAGTACGGGTTTATGAATCACAATAAAATGAATCAAATTTTTAAAATTATGTTTTGTATTTTTTTTTTGATGTTGAAAAGAAGAGAACTCGAATGCGAATCATTTGAATCGGAAGTACCACAGACACAGAACTCAATCACTTGCTTTGTTGTAATGCTCGGCAACGAAGTACAATTGATATCAATTTTCAAAATTGTGCATTGAAGTTTCTCAAGCTCAAAGTCAAGATCCCAAAATCGTTTAATTTTCGAACATATACAGACACACAGACGCACCCGAGTTTATTGTGAGTTAAGTGAATTTTTATTACATTCCATGTTTTGTTGTTGCTGTTGTTTCCTTTCAATTCCTTGATACTTAGCTAAAAACATGCGGGTATATAAATGGCAATACGTGGAGTTTGGGTGTTTTGGGAAGACAACACAGGCTTTTAAAATAAACCTAAATGGAGCAAACACAAACAAAATTCAGTTAAGAATAAACGACCAAAACCCCCCGGAGGAAATAATATGAATAAACATTGATGGCTCCAAGTCACTCAATCATATTTGGCTTTTATATTATGTTGGTAAAAAAGAAAAAAATAAGAATATGACAAAATCCAGTGAGCCGTAATCCATTACATAAGTCGCAACGTCTTTGGAAAGAAGACAGAAAAAAAATATAAAATAATAAATAAACACGGAGACTCAACAGCAAGAATTAACGAATCGCGGATTCGTATATGAAAAAAAAAGCGAACGCCAACCCCTGAGGGGCTGGCCCAACGGTTCGACTTACGGAATAAATAAACGGTTATTAAATTTGACAATATATTTATTTAACGACTAATCAGGTCCGGGCTCACAATTGAACTGCTTTACTTAAAACTAATTCCCTAAAATAACACCTAACGGCGTGCATCGATGATTGCTGCGTCAGCGACCTTGATACTCGTAGTGTCGGTGCATTCACCTCAATGCACCGTTGTCCAGAATATGATACCCACCAATCGTGGGAACTTATGAGAATATGCTGTTATGCTGAATTGGCAAATCATAGTCGCGCGTGTTGGCGCGAGGTCTTAACTCCTCCCCCTTTGAAAATCTACGTCCCGTAGATCAGTATTTTAAGATGAGATGTTAGGGGTAGGTAGCACCGGTGGTGGTAGGATTTGGATCTTTGGTAAGTCAATCTTCCTGTGCAGCTTGCGCCATATCATCCATACAACTATTGCCAATATCAGGAGGATCGTCACATCCGTAGCAGTATAGGTGTTTAGCCGATATGATAGGCCATTCAGGATCTTGATGTTCTTGATGCTCATGTCATGAAGGTATTCGATGTCCACTTTGTTCACTTTCAAGGATGTGTTGGTTAAAACTGGTGGAAGCGCTTGAAGCGATGTTGCCGTCAGGCTAACAAATGTTCTGTTATTTAGTCGAATTGATTCATTGTAGAGCTGGATCAAATATGTACCGGAGAGATCCTTTGATATGTTCTTGCTATATAATTTTCCTTGGAAGTTTGTGACAAATATCGTGTCTTCCTTGATCAGTTCCGTAATACTGGCTGTATTGGTACGAATTGCACAATTAGCGTGCCCTCCTTTAAGCAACCGAACTACGCATCCCTCTTCTTCCAATTTTTCTAAAGAGCTTTCATCACAAGTCGTCATGTTGCCCATACTAAGGCAGTTGGATATTATGCCATAGGTATCTTCATGGTTTGCTAGAATCTTAGAATAAGGTAGGTCGACTTGCTTTCCTCCCAGGATTGACGCTCTGGTCAATAACAAGTTGTACTCAGTCCTGCTGACTTTAGGCATAGATAGTACGTACAGTAGGATGGAATCGTTGGTATAGACTGATGGTTTACCAAATTGCAAAGCCTCCACAACGTTAGCATATGGTAAAGTTTCAACTTCGCTGATAAGCCTGTTGATCTCTTCATGGTCCAAGAGATTTGTATTTACGATTCCGCTTCTCGCCATCTGGCAGGCGCGAACAATTTCGTTTACATCTTCTTTCACCACTAATAATTCGTCCATAACGTTTTGCTCGTGGATAGCCCTATTAGACGATGACGTTTGGATTACGGTGCTGTTAATGACCTGGTTGATCCTTTGGGTGATATCCTTTGTTATCCTAAGGATCCTCTCGTTTATTTTGTATTGATGATTATTATTCTCGATTATGTTGTTCTCGTTTTTGAGCACTTCATCCCAATCTGCTGCGTCAGGGTTACCGGCCAACCATTTCCACGCAGAACCAATCCAATTAATCGACCTTTGCCTTCTATGCATTTTTCCTTTGAGCATATCGATTCGTTCGTGAAGCTGGGTAAGGTGATGGCGTGCCACGATTTTCTTTTCAGGTTGCTTGATTACAGCTTGGACAGCTAAAGTCATTTTGTTGAGCAGATCTTCAAATTCATCTAACCGGATCAAATGCACCAATTTGAAGTGTCCATCGATAATCCACCCTGGTCCTTCCTTTATTGTTACCATTGGGGACTGGTACTCGAAGATAGTGAAGCCTTGCACGGCCGTTAGGAATAATAAGCTATATTGTGTTTTAAATTTGTTACATTGGTTAAATATAAATAAATCAGTTAAATATAAACTTAATAAGGAAAAAAATAGGTCATGAAAAGTTTAAAAATATTAATAATGTAATATCGTTATTAAAATATCTAGAAAAAATGGAAAAATTAAAATTAATATTCTGAAAAAGAAATGGTTATTAATTATGTAATAATATAGATAATATAGTTTGGTTTTTGTTTAGGCATGGTGCCATTGACCTTTTTTTTTTTTTTTTTTTTTTTTTTTTTTTTTTTTTATACATATATATTATAAAAAATTAAATTTTTATATATAAATAATTTTTTGCAATTTTTATGCAATTTTATGTATGCATGTATTTCATTAGTATGATGATTTTTGCCATACATTTAATAAATATACAATTTTTCTGCATTTTATTCATTTCATTATTCTATGCTTTGGCTTTGACATTAAGGTTTCGTTACCTATGTCATTTTATTAAATGTACTATTTTATACATTTTATGTATTTATTTCATTACATTTTATCATTTTATGTCTTTTTACATTACATTGCAAGGGTACATTTTTTTTTTTTTTTTTTTTTCGATGTGTGCTTTCTTTGTGCGGGTGTGTGTTCTGTAGTTAAATATTCTTTAATTGGGATTTGTGAATTTTTCTACCTGTGTCTGTTATAATGGTTACCTTGTTATCTTTTGCTACCACCTCCTTCCGATACAGCGGCTTATGTTTGCCCTGAATCCTCTTGAAGGATGTGTAGACTACGTCACCTTTTTTGTATTTCTTCGGGATAGATTTCTTTTTATTATGCCATTGGTTTTTGGCCTTTTGATTTTTTTCTATCTTTTCCCTAAGTTCCTGATTTACTTTTATCCGATAATTTGACATCTTTTGATAATTTACTCTGGAACTTCTGTTAAAAAACATGTCAGATGGTTTTCTGCCAGTGACCGAGTGAATTGTATTGTTATATCGATCGACCGATATGTGTATCAGCTCCCTTAGCTTAAGTTCTTTATACTCGGCTCTCAAACATCGAAAAATTTCGAGAACTGTTGAATGAAATCTTTCAACTTGGCCGTTAACCTCGCTACGATTAACGGGTGTTTGGTACATCTTTATGTCGAGCATTTTGATAAAGTTAATTATTATGGGGCTGAGAAAACTTTTTTCATTGTCTGTAACTAATATCCTGGGGACTGTAAAATAGTGAAGTACTTTCATCACTTTGTCCCTTAGATATAGAGAGGACTTGTTCCTAATGTGGAATAATTTAGCAAACTTTGAAAACTTGTCGATACATGATATAAACTTTTCACCCTGGATTTCCATAATATCCATGTGCAATATCTCACAAGGATAAGAGGGAATAGGAGTAGGCTGAAACATAGGGGTCGCCGGATGTCGATCATACTTGTTTGTAAGGCAAATGTCACAGGACTTTACATAGCGTGTTATTAAGCTATTCATTTTCGGGAAGTAATATCTTTCAAGGAGTTGTTCCTTGTTCTCTCGAGCATTTCTATGAGCTCGCTTGTGTTCCTTACTAATGAGTTCCCACACTCGATTCTCGTCTGTGACATCTTCAACAATTCTTTGTGTCAGCCTAATCTTATAGCTGGAAAACGTTTCCAAATATACCTTTTGCAGAAGTTCCATACAAAGTTCAGGAATTTTAATGCCATTAACTATATTGGGCCTAAGTTTGGCTTTAAGGACAGCTGTTAGGGCAACGTTATCTAGATACGGAGTTGAGAAGTAGTGTCTTATGTAACCGGGATGTGGTTCCTCCATCGAATCAAGTTTATTATCTGAAACCCTGATAATAATCTGGTTTCGGAAAACATTCAATGGAGCTTCCACATGAGGAATCAGATCCGTTGAATCCTGCTCTGCACTGTGCATTGTTCCACTGGCCGACACAGTTGAAGCCGATTCGACATCTTGTGATCCTAAGGAGGAAACCTGTTCGAAAGCTGTATCAGTATCGGATCTACCATCAGCGAAATTTTGTTCGGAAGCTGTGTCTGTTGAAGATGTGTTCTGTAACGCATTCACTTCACATTCTGTTTCAGCTTTAGCTGAGACAGTCGAGTGGTCGTTTACAATATTAAGTCTCGATAGTGCATCTGCTACCACATTTGATTTTCCAGGCTTGTAAATTAATTCACAATTATATTCTTCTATCCTAGCTTTCCATCGCTTCAACTTTGCGTTGTAATTGCGATTACCCAAAGCATAGGTAAGAGGTTGGTGGTCAGTGAATATTTTAATTTGTTTTGCACCATATAAATAGGATCTCAGGTTATCCAGTGCCCAAACTATCGCCAACATTTCTTTCTCATTTGTGGCGTAGTTTTCTTCACTTGCGGTTAGTGATCTGGAAATAAAGGCAATTGGTCTTTCCTTACCTCCGTCTCCTTGGGACAAAACTGCTCCAATGGCTATGTTGGATGCGTCAGTAGTAAGAGAAAATGGTTTACTAAAATCTGGGAATGCAAGTACTTCAGCAGATGTGAGGAGCTCTTTTAGGTCATTAAACGCTTGTGTGGCTTTTTCATCAAGTTCTATTGATATTTTCCTTGATTGGTTGGCCTTGACTTGAGCGTTTTCGCCTCTTGTTAAATTGGTAAGGGGTTTAGCGACTTTGGCATAATCTCTAATAAATTTTCTGTAATATGAGGTTAATCCGAGAAACGATTTAAGCTCCTTCAAATTACTTGGAGGTTGTATGTTTCGGATAGCCTCAATTTTCTTTTTATCAGGTAATACACCATTGGCCGTTATAACATAGCCAAGAAACTCTACGGAAGTGTCCATGAAATGGGTTTTTTCAAGGTTCACTTTTAAGTGAGCTTCGTTAAGCCTTCCGAGGACCATGTCAAGGTTTTTTAAATGCTCTTCTTCATTCTTGCTAAAGACTATTATGTCATCGATATAGACATAACATATCTTTCCTATGAATGGTTTAAGGACATCATCAATTGTCCGTTGGAAAATAGCTGGCGCGTTCTTGAGTCCGAATGGCAATCTCAAGAACTCATACTTACCATTCATGGAGGAAAAGGCTGTTTTTTGAATGTCTGAGGGTTTCATTGGAATTTGGTGAAATCCTGACGTTAAGTCTAAAGTCGTGAAGTATTTAGCATTTCCTAGACTGGCGAGAGTGGCGTTTATATCCGGTATGGGATACGCGTCCGAAATAGTCACGCTATTAAGTCTTTTATAGTCGATGACCATTCGATATTGTTTTTCACCATTAGGTTTTGGTTTCTTAGGAACTACCCAGATTGGAGAATTGTAGGGACTTTTAGAGGGTCTTATAATCCCTTCCTCTAATAGGTTTTTAATTTCCTCCTCTACGACTTCCCTTAGGCATGTCGGATAAGGATAGCACTTCGTGTATATTGGTTCGTCCGTTCTTGTCCTAATTTCTGCTTGCACCGAAGTATCTATAACTTCATCAATGCTAATTGGTCCAAAGAGCGATTGGTGTTTGTCAATTAATTTGTGTAGTTCTTGCCTAACGTCGTCAGAAAGATCCTCATTAAAGACAGCGTTGATTTGTCTTGATAACTTTGCCTTGAGTGGAATCTTCAAGTTAGGTTTGATGGTAAGAATGTTGTTTTTCCTATCAATGACAGCTTCCAATTGCTTCAAAGAATCATCCCCAATGATACCATCGAAGGAATCAAGTCCAGGAAGAACAAAGAATTGGAGGACAGTATCATTCCCAATGTTAGAAAAAAATCTTCCCTCGACATATTTCGATACTTTGATACTGCCACCCGCGGATTTAACAGAAAAAGGTTTTTGTAATGATATAGAGGGCTGATCGATTTTGGAACTAATGAAGTTCTTGTTGGCCCCCGTATCAACAAGAAACTTCAACACTACTCCATCCTTTGTCACATACTCTAAGTATGGTACGCTAGATGGCCCTTTGTCATAAAATTTATTTCGTCAGAGGTAGCCTCCTCTGCGGAAGCAGAGTATTCTTCTAGGTCCTCACCATCTTCTACCTCAATATTATAGAGACGTTGCTGCTTGTTGGGGAAGTTGTCAGAGGCTGATCTACGCTTGAATGGGTTGCCTTGGAGCTTTTGGCGGTTGGCATAGTTGACCTGTTTGCTTTGAACGCTCCTATCGACTTCCATCTTTTCTGCAGGCTTTGGTCCGACTTTTGGTGGTTGGACATCTTCGTAATTCGATTGCCAAGCTAACCTGTTATTTCTCCCTATTTGGTTTTGCTGAGGCCTTTTGGGGGGAATATGGGGTCTGAATTCAAGACTCCTGAAATTTTGATTTATTGGAGACGTAATGCTATTCTGAAAGGTAGAGGAATGCACTGAATTGTTTCTATAATTGAGATTCTGTATTTCCAGGCAAGCAGAATATGCCTCTGGAAGAGTTCTCGGTCGTTGAATCATCAACATCCTCGAGATATCGCCGTTAAGGCCACGCACGAAAACATCCAGTGCCCTATTCCTATACGTTTCCACCAAGGCCCGTATAGTTTCTTCGCTATACGATTCAGTTTTTATTTTGTTAACCATCAAAGATAATTGGTGGTTAACAGCAGCATAAAAGTCGTCCAGCTTACTGCCCTTCTGAGCAAGTTGGTTCAACTGATGTTCGAGAGTCCTTAAGTCTCGCTTATCAGCATAATGCAATGATAGGCAGGATTTCATCTCGAGCCAGTCAGCGTCAAAAATATTATAACTTACTAAAGCGGCATCAGCAGGACCTCTGATTTTACCCCGAATGTGTTGTAAAATCGCACGGTAAAGCGGTTTTGATTTAACTATTTCATAGTCTTTAAGGATTCCCTCTACAGTATGTATCCATGATACATATTGAGTAGGATTTCCATTAAAGACCTGAAGTTCTTTAACGCAGTCAGGTAGCTTACTTATTTCCCTGAGATCAGCCTCTGTTTGAGGAGGACTAAGCTCAAAATGGCTAACAGCCGAAGAAGGTGCAGCTGAGGAGGCTGACGAATTTGTTTTTCCTTCGACAGCTTCGATTCTCCTCTCAAAGCTTTTCAATTGGGAAATCAAGCTACTGACTGCCCCAGTCAATTCAACAATTTGTTGGGCGACTTGATCCATAGTTTATGTTTTTATTTTAAAAATCTCTCTCAAAAAATAAAATAAGAATAAAAAAAATGTAAAATGTAGGCTTACCTTAACAGACACTAGGCACAGATTATGAAAGATTATTTTTCACCTTATTAAACTTCTTTTTTCTTTTATATCAAATAACTGCACACACTCACACTTGCACAATTAATAACAATTAATAAATTAAATATGATTATTCTTTTCAAATTAGGAATAATATATATATATCTTTTCTTTGAATAGCTTAATGCTTCAAGGATCACTTTTTCTATAGAATATAGATAAATTATGGGCTCTTTTTTCCCACTCACACAATTATCATAACTTCCTCGCTTTAGTCTTTAGCCTTTTAAAAGATATATATTTTTTGTTGAAATATTTTTTCCTGAAAAAAAAGGGTTTAGATTTAGTACTCCCCTTAACCGACGGAATAGGGTTTCCAAGGAACCGTGTTGCGTGGGAGGTGTCGTTTGAATCCCGTTTAGCCGCAAGCAGCCTACTAATGGAACGATCACCATCACCGTCGTATCCTTTAGCCTTAACAGATATTCGCATGTTCCCATGTTTATGCGAAAAGTTTAGTTATTATCCAAAATGGTCAACTGTGTTCCCATGTTAACAGTGACGTTCACTCAAATAGAGCGTATTGGTAATGAACTAGGATCTACAGGCGAAAAGGATACAGTTTTGCAACGCGGTCCCTGCTCGGGCGCCAATTAACGAATCGCGGATTCGTATATGAAAAAAAAGCGAACGCCAACCCCTGAGGGGCTGGCCCAACGGTTCGACTTACGGAATAAATAAACGGTTATTAAATTTGACAATATATTTATTTAACGACTAATCAGGTCCGCGCTCACAATTGAACTGCTTAACTTAAAACTAATTCCCTAAAATAACACCTAACGGCGTGCATCGATGATTGCTGCGTCAGCGACCTTGATACTCGTAGTGTCGGTGCATTCACCTCAATGCACCGTTGTCCAGAATATGATACCCACCAATCGTGGGAACTTATGAGAATATGCTGTTATGCTGAATTGGCAAATCATAGTCGCGCGTGTTGGCGCGAGGTGTTAACTTATAGATATACAAAATGTTGTAAAAATATTATTGCCTCTCCATTGTTTTTATAAAGTTCATTCTTTTAATGAATTCGCCTTTAAATTTATTAATTTAATACTCCAGATTCGCGCTCTAAGTTGGGTGAGGTCACCTTCCACTTGGGCGCGCCACCTGACACCTGGTCTTCCTCTACTGCGCTGCCCTGTGGGTATGGGTTCGAAGACTTTCCGGGCTGGAGCATTGGTTTCCATGCGGTCTACGTGACTCAGCCGTCTTGGTCGTTGGACTTTTACCCTTCTGGCTAAGTCTATCCTTGACTACCTTGACTACCTCAAAGTTACGTCTGTCGATGGTGACGTTTTGACCAGAACGTCGGTGTTATATGTCCTCTCTTAACGACAGCATGTACTTTGTTTTGCCCTCATTAACCGTTAAACCCATTTTGTCGCCTATGGCTCAATACTTACAAAAGCCCCATTTACATCACGCTGAGTTCTTCCGATTATGTCATGTCATCAGCATATGCACTACGCTCTGCACTATTCTTTCAAGCACGATGTTAAAAAAATCACATGACAGCGCATCACCTTGCCCAAAACCTTTCTTGACATCGAAAGGTTCTGTTAAGTCGTTTCCAACCTTTATGGAGCAGCGTGAATTCTCCATGATCATCCTGCACAAACGGACGAGTTTGGCAGGGATGCCAAAACTAGACATGGCTCTATAAAACTCGTCCATGTAGATGCTGTCATATGAGGCTTTGAAATCGATGAAAAGATGGTGGGTGTCGATTTGGTGTTCTTGGGTTCTTTCCAGCATCTGCCGTAATTTGAATATTTGACCGACTGTGGACTTTCCTGGTCTAAAACCAAAATGATAAGGTCCAATCAGGTTGTTGACGATGGGCTTTAGACGTTCACATTTTACGCCAGAGAAGATTTGATGGACAATGTTAAGTATACTGATTCCTCTATAATTAGTGTAGTTTAGAGGGTCTTCTTTTTTCAGGATCGGGCAAACAATACTGAGGTTCCATTTATCGGGCATGCTTTCTTCCGACCATATCTTACAGATAAGTTGGGGCATGCTCCTAACTAACCTATCTCCAACTGCTTTAAAAAGCTCGGCATTCAAGCCATCCGCTCCAGCGGCTTTATTAGAATTCAGGGAGGACGGGATTGTTGGCTTTCGTCGTCTATGTTGAATGGATCAGCCTGACAGCGGAATTCGGTTCATGTTCGCCGTTATACAGTCGGCAGAAGTGGTCATTCCAAATCCGCAGCATTATGATTTTTCCACTTTCGTCTTTGCAGCCTTCGGTTGTAGGTTTATGTATCTGTGAATTTCGAATTTCACCTGTTCGTAAAACTTTCGAACTTCATTCCTGCTTTTAAACCTCTCAACATCTTCAACCGCACGCTTCTCATGCCCTCTCTTTTTCCTTCTGAGAAGTCTGTGTTCCCCTCGCCTCTTCTGCTCATAGGGTTCATGAGCACCTCTCGTCCTTTTATGCAGCACCGATTTGCGTGCCTGCCAACATCAAACCATGGGTTTCTTGTTGGTGGCCTCTTGAAACCCAGCACATCAGAGGCGGCTTCTCTGATTGCATCTTGGCAATGTTGCCATCTGGTTTTCGATACCTTGTGTTGGCGGCAGAGAACTTCGAGAGAGGTTTCATGTAACTCGTTCGGAAAAGGATTTGGCGATTGTAGCCGTTCGATGATGTACTCCTCCCAGAACCTCCCTGTTTTGACGTGGGTCTGGAAAACCAAAGTGCTACCTTGGCTACAACGAGGTTGTGGTCCGAATCTATGTTAGCTCCTCGGGAAGTTCGGACATCCATGATCCTGGAAGCTTGTCTGGCGTCGATCGTAATATGGTCAATCTGGTTGACGGTAGATTGATCTG
>NC_079148.1:10230971-10282876 GCF_945859685.1 Eupeodes corollae | reverse complement strand
AAAATTTCGAACTCGAGATTTTAATCAAACATGATATTACGATGGTAGACAAGTCGAAAAAAGTGGGTCCCGCGATTCCGTCCGGTCGGTTTTGTCTGTCTGTCCACGCGCCTACAGCCTAAACCATTGGGTCGATTGAGTTCAAACTTGGAAGTTAAGGTTTTGAGCAGATTCGCGTCAGGCGTTTTTTTCATTTTTTTTTAAGATCAAAACTAACAGTGGCCACCATACAATATTTTTGGTCCAAAAACGAAAATTCGAATTTTCTCAAAAACAAACCGATAGATTTTCTTTAAATTTTCTCTTAAATTTTATTTTTTAACTTGTCTTCTTTTAATAAGAAAAAAAAATTTTTGTATTGCTCAGGAAAGGTACCGCTCATAGAACCGTTATTTTGTTTTTTAATTTTCTCAGCAATTTATAAACCGATTTCAATAATTTTTTTTCTGAATAAGCTCTTATATTGTTTTAACAATATTTGATTATCAAAAGTGCAATTTTGTATTGTTTGGATTTTTAAAAAAATATTGAACTTTATTTTTTCAAAATTCGATATCTCAAAAACGTTTCAACATTTTTTTACGAAATTCAAACGTATAGCGTATATTAACAATCTCTAAACAACTGCGTACCAAAAATATTTTTAGAACAAAATTGAAAAAATTTATATATAAAAAATTAATTTAAAAAAAAAACCGCTCTAACGATTTTCATAAAAAAATTTTGAAAAATGAAATGTTTTTTTATTTATAAAATGGCATTTTAATTTTTGAAGACAAACTTATTTTTCGGGCGAAATTTTAAATCTTAAAATAGTTTTTTTTTTTTAATATTTTAACTGTGCATGAGCCCGAAAGAGCGCATTATTTTGACAAAATTGTAATTACATTCCTAGCTTTAAAAATTATTGTAAATACCAACGATGGCCGCCCATGTAGCGCAACTATATCGGATTAACGAATATGATAGGTATATTTAATCAACAGTCTATTTTAAAGTGTCTATCAAGAAGTATTATCTTGGTAACTTTGTATATGTGATTTTAAAATATTATTCTTTACGAATAAGGGTGTTTCACACATGATTTACTTTCCTTCGCCTATATAAACTTAGTACAAGTTAAAGAAAAGGGCCAGAAAGAGTATATGTATTTACTATTAGAATCACTTTTTCAACATATACACATTATACCTATATATTTATAAAAGTATTACGTACGACTTCTACAACTACTGCTTACGTGTCACTTCATAACTAAAATCCCAAACGCACAAAAGCCTGACTGTAAACAAAACATCAATAGCAATTTCTTGTACCTGTTCGTATGCTTGTTATTTTCTTAAACTTTAACAAAATAAATAAACTGAACGTAAAAACTTCATGTAAGCGCTGAAAACTTCTAGTAAAGAAGGAATGTAGTATGTACCTTTTAGCTACCATTAACATTCCTTCATTATCATCATAAACATGGTTTTATCTATCTATCTGCATAAAGCTAAGCTCGCCAATGAACTATTCTTTATTCGTTTTAGACTTCTACCTAGACCTACCTGTTACCTAACTACACAACCAATAGGCGATCGCTTTACAATTTAAACATTCATGGTCATGCCCCTTTCTTATCTTATTTATTTACCATCCTGGTTCTTCTAATATGAAATTACAATAAAGCTATCTAAAGGAAAAAAGCTTTTAAGGAACAAGTTGAATCTATATCGGACGCATCGTAGCTTTATACATAATAGAAACCATTTTTCATATACAGAGATCGTACCGAAGTAAAAGCAGACTTATGAATGTAAATAAAAACAAATATCGGTAAAAGATCCCAAACAGCTGACGTAAGAATGCAAAAGTTTGTATCATCCCCTTATTAGACACAATATTAAGCCAATTTGGTTTTATATAAAGTGCATTGATATAAATAAAACAAAAACAAATTCATCAACCTTCATATGGAAGCTCTTTATGTGAAAATATATACAAGGATAGACTCAAGTAGAATGAAGGAAATTGTATAGACTTTTTGGGTCGAAAATTAATTATCTGCCTTATTCTGCTGGCTGCTTATGGGAATGCAAATAATATTTTTCTCACGCTCCCGCTGAATTTCTCCACTTTCGATTTTAACGCCACGCCAACTACTCTGCATCTGGTCGCCTTAAAAGTTTCTGCTCATGAGAGTACTATGGTTTTCATTATGTACAATTGTACATAATGGCATTTATATCTTTGAAGACAAACTTATTTTACAGGTATATTTTTAAATCTTATATAAGTACTTTTTTAAACATACTCTTCGCATACAGGAGCAAGTTCGTGCGACCCAGTCGTGCATTTTATTTCAAGACCAAAATGTACATTGGTTCTCTATCAACAAAATGACTGCAAAAGTAAAGCTTAGAACTGATTTTCATCGAAAAAAGTAAAAAGAAAAATCTGAAAAAAGTTATTCACTTGTTGAACTGCAAGTTCAACAATTTAAACAAAAGGGTGTTGGGGAGTGAAACATACGAAAGACTCCCATCTTGGTGAATGGAGTATTTTTGATCTTCTTAAAATACTCCATATTTTTGCTGTGCATCATCGTTTCTCTCGTACCACTGAAAATATCGCTGATATAAGTGAAAGAATTGCCGAAGACCAAAAGTCTCGATTACTCGTCCTTCTCAGAAATTATTACAGTCTTACGACGCATTATGGCGAATTTTGCATTTGGATCTACACCTGCATACAAAAAAGTCAAGCTCAGACAACAATTGAAGCCAGCGATATGCGGCGTTTTTTTGAACAAAAGTTTTTCGGCGACGAGACCCATTTCTCATTCTGGTGTTCATTTAAATGATTTATAGGTTAACAAATTATGTCAACGTTCAAACTTTATAATAAAAATAAAATGCACGACTGGGTCGCACGAACTTGCTCCTGTATGCGAAGAGTATGTTTAAAAAAGTACTTATATAAAATTTAAAAATATACCTGTAAATTAAGTTTGTCTTCAAAGATATAAATGCCATTATGTACAATTGTACATAATGAAAACCATAGTACTCTCATGAGCAGAAACTTTTAAGGCGACCAGATGCAGAGTAGTTGGCGTGGCGTTAAAATCGAAAGTGGAGAAATTCAGCGGGAGCGTGAGAAAAATATTATTTGCATTCCCATAAGCAGCCAGCAGAATAAGGCAGATAATTAATTTTCGACCCAAAAAGTCTATACAATTTCCTTCATTCTACTTGAGTCTATCCTTGTATATATTTTCACATAAAGAGCTTCCATATGAAGGTTGATGAATTTGTTTTTGTTTTATTTATATCAATGCACTTTATATAAAAACAAAATGGCTTAATATTGTGTCTAATAAGGGGATGATACAAACTTTTGCATTCTTACGTCAGCTGTTTGGGATCTTTTACCGATATTTGTTTTTATTTACATTCATAAGTCTGCTTTTACTTCGGTACGATCTCTGTATATGAAAAATGGTTTCTATTATGTATAAAGCTACGATGCGTCCGATATAGATTCAACTTGTTCCTTAAAAGCATTTTTCCCTTAGATAGCTTTATTGTAATTTCATATAATTAGAAGAACCAGGATGGAAAATAAATAAGATAAGAAAGAGGCATGACCATGAATGTTTAAATTGTAAAGCGATCGCCTATTGGTTGTGTAGTTAGGTAACAGGTAGGTCTAGGTAGAAGTCTAAAACGAATAAAGAATAGTTCATTGGCGAGCTTAGCTTTATGCAGATAGATAGATAAAACCATGTTTATGATGATAATGAAGGAATGTTAATGGTAGCTAAAAGGTACATACTACATTCCTTCTTTACTAGAAGTTTTCAGCGCTTACATGAAGTTTTTACGTTCAGTTTATTTATTTTGTTAGAGTTTAAAAAAATAACAAGCATACGAACAGGTACAAGAAATTGCTATTGATGTTTTGTTTACAGTCAGGCTTTTGTGCGTTTGGGATTTTAGTTATGAAGTGACACGTAAGCAGTAGTTGTAGAAGTCGTACGTAATACTTTTATAAATAGGTATAATGTGTATACGTTGAAAAAGTGATTCTAATAGTAAATACATATACTCTTTCTGGCCCTTTTCTTTAACTTGTACTAAGTTTATATAGGCGAAGGAAAGTAAATCATGTGTGAAACACCCTTATTCGTAAAGAATAATATTTTAAAATCACATATACAAAGTTACCAAGATAATACTTCTTGATAGACACTTTAAAATAGACTGTTGATTAAATATACCTATCATATTCGTTAATCCGATATAGTTGCGCTACATGGGCGGCCATCGTTGGTATTTACAATAATTTTTAAAGCTAGGAATGTAATTACAATTTTGTCAAAATAATGCGCTCTTTCGGGCTCATGCACAGTTAAAATATTAAAAAAAAAAAACTATTTTAAGATTTAAAATTTCGCCCGAAAAATAAGTTTGTCTTCAAAAATTAAAATGCCATTTTATAAATAAAAAAACATTTCATTTTTCAAAATTTTTTTATGAAAATCGTTAGAGCGGTTTTTTTTTAAATTAATTTTTTATATATAAAATTTTTCAATTTTGTTCTAAAAATATTTTTGGTACGCAGTTGTTTAGAGATTGTTAATATACGCTATACGTTTGAATTTCGTAAAAAAATGTTGAAACGTTTTTGAGATATCGAATTTTGAAAAAATAAAGTTCAATATTTTTTTAAAAATCCAAACAATACAAAATTGCACTTTTGATAATCAAATATTGTTAAAACAATATAAGAGCTTATTCAGAAAAAAAATTATTGAAATCGGTTTATAAATTGCTGAGAAAATTAAAAAACAAAATAACGGTTCTATGAGCGGTACCTTTCCTGAGCAATACAAAAATTTTTTTTTCTTATTAAAAGAAGACAAGTTAAAAAATAAAATTTAAGAGAAAATTTAAAGAAAATCTATCGGTTTGTTTTTGAGAAAATTCGAATTTTCGTTTTTGGACCAAAAATATTGTATGGTGGCCACTGTTAGTTTTGATCTTAAAAAAAAATGAAAAAAACGCCTGACGCGAATCTGCTCAAAACCTTAACTTCCAAGTTTGAACTCAATCGACCCAATGGTTTAGGCTGTAGGCGCGTGGACAGACAGACAAAACCGACCGGACGGAAAAGCATGTTGAACATCAGTTTATTTAAATTAATTCATTAATTTACAATAATCACCATGAAATTCTTTAAATTACAGAATTCACCTCGGATTATTGTATCAAAGGTGCGTTCGAAGAATCATTAAGTTAAGGGTGCGAGAGCAATTTGTTGAATTGTACTAAATTTTCGTTAATGAACGGCCAAAATATTTTCTTGCTTGTTTTCCATAATATAAGCTTGCAATTTTGTTTCAATATCATTTTTATTAACAAGTATTAAATTTAAAAAAGAGTAACATTCTTGATTGATGGAGGCATGCATAAATTTGCTATCAAAAAAATATGTAAAATATCAAAGTAACACCAATGTTTGAAGCAAAATTAAAACGATTATAGTAAGCCCGTTGAATAAATGCAATGCAAATTTTGACATTCATCACCAAATGAGAACGTCAAAAAATCGTTTTGAATTCATGCACAACTCATTGGCTGCCTTTTGTTAGTATTTTACGTGTGAAATAACATCTGATCAAAAACAGCTGAGATGTCAAAAAAGGAATCCAAGGTATCCAAGAATTTCTGGGGTATGTAGGCATCTGACACAGAACAGCTGATTCAACACATCGTCGAATTTCAAGAAACTTCACAATTAATTTCAGCTTTTTGTATTTGTTGGTAAACAAAAAAAAACAAAATTATTTGTTAAACTTCAAAATTAACTCATTTTGTTCTCGTTTTATAGATGACCAATTTGCTAGGTCTTACCTCCAGTCTAGCGTCCAGCATTCTGAAGTTGAACGAACCACATCCTGTTACAGAGGTAGAACAAAATACAGGTAAATATATATTAATTTTGTGGAAATAAATAAAACTCCTTTGTTTTTATGTATAAAAGCAGACAGATGGGAACAGCTTGTGGAGCTATAAGCAAATCAGATCGCTGAAAGGAAAGGTAAGTTATTCTTTCAGATGATTCAAAACCACAAAGAAAAACTACTCTATTCCCGTTTTTTAAGGTTGGGAACATAAATCCATTCTGCTCTTTTTTGAGGAGTGCAGTGTGAGAAAGGACCAGCTCTGAGACCTAAGAATCCGGCGAAGAACAATATTTCAAAAAATTTTTTGATGAGAAGACATTAGGAATAGAAATAAACGTACGTACGTTCGCGACGTTTTTTTGTCCTCCATAGCTCAAGAACCAGAAGAGATATCCATGTCAAATAAATTTTGTTATACAGATAATAAGGCAGAAAGATAAAAAAAGGGCTCTCAAGGTGGTTTTTTTACCATAGCAGTTTAAAAAAAAGGTGAAAATTTTGGTTAACCCTAAATATCTTACGAACCAAAAACGCTATAGACTTGAGTTAAATTTATATAATAAACTGTAATGTTATACCAAACAAGTATATTTTCTGGAAAGCTGAAAAAAAATGTGTCACCTCCAAAATTTTATGACTAAAAATGATTTCATCTCCAAAACAAGTTTGTGCAACGAAGAACAATGTTTTTGATTTTTATTTTTTATAAAAAATTTTGAGAAAAATCGAATTGACAATTTTTTTTTATAAAAAATAAAAATAAAAAAAAACATTACTCAACATCGTTAAAAATTGAATATCGATTCAAATATCTTTTCAAGAACTTAAAATTTTTGCTTGAATTTTAGTTTATCTTATAAGAAATATTGTTTTTAACATTCAGTAAAATTTTGATAAAAATCGAATTGACAGTTTTTTTACAAAAAATAAAAACCTAAAAAAAAAATTAATAAAAGTTCAAATTTCTTTTCAAAACTATGAGATATTGTTTTTAATTTACTTTTGTCTTCAAAAAAAAATTGTTATCAACATTCAGTAAAATTTTGAAAAAAAATCGAATTGACAGTTTTTTTTAGAAAAAATTAAAAACCGAACAAAAAATTAACAAAAGTTAGTAAAAAATGATTTTCGACTCAAATATCTTTTCAAAAATTGTAGCTATGGGCTTCAAACTAATTTTATCTTATAAGAAATATTGTTTTCAACATTCGGTAAAATTTTGAAAAAAACCGAATTGAAAGTTTTTTTACAAAAAATAAAACTCTAAAAAAATTTACTTTCGACTCAAATAGCTTTTCAAAAATTAAAAATATTGGCTTGAAACTTATCTGATTTCACAGAAAATATTGTATTCGATATTCAGTAATTTTTATATAAAAATCCCACAGTCCGTTTTTTCATAAAAAATAAAATCTACAAAAAAAATAGTTCGCAAATTTGGTAAAAATTGATACGAGTACATATAGACAAACTTTTAAGCAAGACAAAGGGATAGGAAGTTATCAGTGTGGGTCGCATCCCACTCTTTTTTTATATTTTGACACCTATCTCAATACAGCTATCCAACCCGTTCAACAAGATATCTAAAAATCCATCTATTCAGGATACCCTATCCAACACGAGATTGAGCGCAACCATTTAATAGATCAAGTAATTGACATGAATGTTTATTGTTGACGTACAGAAGTTTTACTTATTATTGTTTGAAGGGTATGTTAAGTAAAAATGTTGCTCTCAATATAATATTAAAGACATTTTTTCTTTAGCTAAACTTCATCAACTTTTTTAGAAAATTCTCTCAACTATATCAATCAAGAAAGTTCATAGCGAGCTTCTTCCATTTAATTGTGTTCAGTGACGAAGCTCATTTATGCTCAATGGGTACGTAAACAAGCAGAATTGTCGATTTTGGAGTGAATATCAGCCAGAATCATTCATCATCATTGTAAGAGCTACCAATGCATCCAGAAAAGGTCACAGTTTGGTGCGGTTTATGATTTGGTGACATCATTTGACCGAACTTATTCAAAAATGATGCGAATCGTAACGTAACTGTAAATGGTAAGCGCTGCAGTGAGATAATATCCAACTTTTTTTGCCCAAAATGCAAGAGCTTGACTTTCATGATATGTGGTATTAACAAGACGGTGCCACATACCACACAGCACGCGCAACAATGGACTTATTAATAGGCGAGTTCGGTGAACATTTTCACGTTCGGGACCGGTCAATTGGCCGCCGAGATAGTGCGATTTAACGCCATTAAACTTTTTTTTGTGGAGCTATGTTAAAGCTCATGTCTATACAGACAAGTCCGCTTCGATTGACGCATTGAAAGACAACGTTCTAGGATTTATTCGTAAGATAACGGCGATAAAGAGTATGGAAAATTGGGATGGAATGCTATATTAAAATGGCGATTAATGGCGATTATTAAATGTTATAAATTTCACACAATATGTCGATTATTAAACTTTAAAAAATCTAAATATTCATTTAAGCATAGTATTTGACAATGCCAAAAACTAAAATTAAAATATTTTTATTGTATAGTATTTAATTAAGAAAAATATAAAATAACATATTGCAGCAAGGAAATTCAATACAAAAAAAAACTACAGCTGCTAAGATTGCAAAGTTTGTTCATTACTATTTTAGGTTATTACTCGTTTGTAGAAAATATGTATAAATACGTCTGTTTTTTTGTCTTACAAATTTTTGAGTTACACATTATTGTAAGTATTGTTTCGTTTTTGAACCCGGATAATCTCCTCTTAATCTCCTCCTGTTTTCATAAATGAAAGACTCCCAACTGAAAAAAAATATGGTATAACAACTTAGTCCGGCAGATGTCGAACTCCAGCTGTTTACTTTTGAAACTCCAAAATTGATAACCCTATATGTTTGCTCAGGTTTTTAAAATAATTTTAAATGTCGATGCTTCTTCAACACCTTAATAATAGATAGATAGAAGAGAAGAGAAAAGAAACGATGTTTGAATTAAAATTTAAAATAAAATTAAAAATAAAACATGTTAGTACATAACTAAATCAAAGTAAATTTCAATTGACTATCCCATAACCAAAAATTATATAGATTACAATTATTTTTCGAATTTTTTATACCCATTCACCTTTTAAAAACAAAGTAGATGATTTCCCATCGTACACAAATTGGATGCAAAATAAACTTTGACCTACTTCTTTATAGATCAAAATACCATCTTTAACCTTTTAACAAAAAATTTGAAAAAAAAACTTTAATCCAACCAAGTCTTAAGGTTAATAAAGAAAAAAATTCAAATGAGAGGAGCGATGTACTGCCAAAAGTTATTGAAGCAATTTGCTGTCCATCAATCACTATAAAACCGAAGCAATGCAGTCGCTCAGAAAACAACATTCAGTTTCCTGTTAATCAAATCTCCGCCTTCCTTGAAAAATAAAAATACTAAAAACAAATCACAAACCAAGAAAAAGAAATAAAACCCATTTTGAAACTAAATCGATTCGAATGGGCAATCTTAAAACAAAAAAGGATCAAAAGGACGAAAAAAAAAAGAAAAACATAAAAGGTAAAGGTGAACAATTCTAAATCAAAACAAGGAATAACTTTTTCATTTTTGTTTTCGAGATAAGAGAGTAAAACACAGAATAAATAAAAAGAGAAAAAAGGTAACCAAGAGGAAAACAGAATGAAAAGCATTTCAAAATAGGTAATCGTATACATCGACGAGGAGTATTGAAATAGCAATGTTATAGGAACAAGGAAGTGAATTTCAATTTCAAGTTTTGCTTTCAATCAACTTTGAGGATACGAAAATATTTTATACTCGAACATAAAAATGTTCAAAGTACTTAATTACGGTTAGGTTATAATACCTGCTGATTATTTTATCATTTTTCATTATGATGATAATCCAACGGGGGGATAAAGTACCTATATAAAAGGGAAGGTACTTGGGCCTGAGCATACACTTATCTATGTTAAAAACTAAAAAGTCTTGTTTCTTTGATGTTATCCAAAACCTACCTACTGGGTTTTTTGAATCTTCTAAAATTATCTAAGGAAATCGTTTTCAAATAGTTCCGGCAAGAATATTTGCCACACAAAAATATCTTTTGAGTAGGTACTGTGTCCGTAGGCTGTTCCTGTTCCGTAAAATCTTTCTTCCCTTTTTATTATTTGTCAATAAAAATATCTTCAATGAAAGATGAGGTTGTAAATTGTTGAAAATAAATTCGTATTGATTTGTATACTGTAAAAAGAAAATGTTTACATTCATAAATCAGGATACTTAAAAGCCTTCTAAAGACTTTGAGTTCTGAAAAATTATTCACATTGGTTTTAATGCTTTGAGAAATATTATTTAAAAATTTTTCCTTTTAAATATTTTCATAGTTGATTAAATGTTATCAATAGTAAAATAAAATTGTATTCCCTTACCTCGGATTTCTCTGATTATCTGTCAATTTGGTATTTTTTACAGACCTTGTACTGGACAGTACAGGAATGATGGAATTGTATACACATAATTTGATAGTTTACAAAAGCTGAGGGCCGGAAAGTCAGAAACATATATAGCAGAGGAGAAAGGCCTAAATATACGAGTAATTCAAAGGAGATTTGTTAATCGACATTTTTAGCAAAAAAACTTTCTTTCACGTACAAAACTTTTGATAAATTTAACAAATTTAATTGGAAGACTTTTAACTAGGAGCCTATGAACGATTCTGTTATGCCTGATGCAATCAAAATCCTTTTCAATTTGAAAGGACACAACTCCAACGGATTTTTTTAAAATCCAACAGTCCGTTTTTTTATAAAAAATTAAATTCACAAAAAATAGTACGCAGATTTGGTAAAAATTGATATGAGTACATATAGACAAACTTTTAAGCAAGACAAATCGACAGACGGGATGGGAAGTTATCAGTGTGGGTCGCATCAAAGCCTCTTTTTGTAACTTAAAATGATTGCTTCGGTGCGTCGCTTATTAAATGTATAGACAAATCTAATTGACAGTTTAAAAACAAATAAAAAATTAAACAAAAAAATTAATAAAACCAAAATTGATTTTCGGCTCAAATATCTTTTCAAAAATTTGAGATTATGGCTTTCAATTAATTTTCTTTAATAAAAAGTAATGCTTTCAGCATTCTGAACATTTTTGCGAAAAATGGAATTGACAGATTTTTTTTTACAAAAAATAGAAACCTTAAAAAAAAATTAATACAAATTTCGGCTCACATATCTTTTTGAAACTTTGAGATATCGGCTGTAAATTACTTTTATCGTTTAAAAAATATTGTTGTCAACATTCAGTAAAGTTTTGAAAAAAATCTATTAGATAGTTTTCTTAAAAAAATAAAAACTTAAAAAAAAAAACAATGCTGAAACTTTTTAAAAATTTACTTTCGACTTAAACTAGCTTTTCAAAAATTCAAAATATTTTCTCTATATTTTTTTTTTATTTCACGGAAAATATTGTTTTAAATCTGTTTTTTTTTTTTCATAAAAAAATATTACGCAAATTTAAAAAAAAATTGATGTTTGGTTCTTAATCAAATCAAATGGGGTGGCGCAACAGTCCATTGTGAACCAGGGCCTAGTGACTTACAACTCTCAACCATTCCTGTGTGCGAGTACTGTTGTCAGGAATGGAAGGGACCTACAATTGTAGGCCGAATCCGAACGGCTAGTTTGAGAAAGCACTTTTTCATGACAAGAATTACTCTTGAAGGATTTGTCAATTCCTCGCAAGAGGTAGTACCCGCGAAAATTAATTTTTTAAATTAAGGTGGCACAGGCAGGGATTGAACCCAAGACCCCTTGCATGGCAGTCCAACGCACTAACCATCATGCCACGGGTACTACTTTGGTTTGGTTCTTAATATCTTTCAAATTAATGGGATTTATTCAATGGATACAAATTTTAAGATGAGATGGGAAGTTTTCAGTGTGGGTCGCATCCCAGTCTCTTTTAATTCCTAGTTTGAATTTAATCGATCTCATGGTTAAGTCTTTTAAGGAGAGAATAGACAGACAAACAGACGGTTGGAATCGCCGGACCCACTTTTTCGACTTCTCTATCATTTTCATGTCATGTCTGATTAAAATCTCGAATTCATTTGTACGAATTATTAAAACATTAATAATATTCCACCGAAGCTTAATTAAGCTGCGAATTTCTAACATCTGTTTATTGTAGTGATACTCTTCGTCAAACATATTGGATAGTAAAAAAAATTCCACATACGCCTCAGTGTACTTTTTTAAAAGGGTGTATGCTCACCAGCTCTTAATATTTTCGGTTGAATTGATGTTTCTGAATTCTTTGAATTGTTTTCCTCCTTAATAACTACCCTTTTTAAATTATAGGTTAGAGTCACAGAATTATCAGCTAAAACCATTGTAAGTTTCTCTTGAACTTCTAGCGTGTGTTTTAAAAATGTAAAAATGTAAAACCTTTAGTTATTCATCAAAGATAACATAAAATAAAGCCCTATTGAGACTGATTATGAAACAGTTTTGTGTCGAATTATTATTTTGCAAAATAAATTCAACGAAGCTCAAACTTTGCCAAACTTCCTGCTTTTCAAACATAACCTCAACTAATTGTTCAACAATAATAATTTTCATCAGTTAAAATATTTCATACAAGCAGTTTGAGTAAGATCTTAATATCTTCAAACGTTATACATTTCAAAAACACATCATATCTAAAAAAAGGAAAACCTCAAAAACTTCCTTTTACCATTATAAACATGAATATTGGTGTTGGTTGGGTTTCATTAAAACGAATCAGAACTGCCACAATAGTATGCAATTTCATTTATAATGTATATAATATGGAACATGGAACCTCAGAACATCAGAACTGAACGAACATATCCCTTCGTGCGTCGTCGTTTTGGCTCAGCGCCTTTTATTGCGTCAAACATTTTCATTTCACAAATCAAAAAGTAATTGCCTCAGCAGGATGGCAGCAACAACAACAATAAGAACAACAACAATAACAACAAAAGAAAAACAATTTATATCTCATACGCTCCAACAAAATTGCCGCTGATTGCTGCTACTAATGGGAAAACTTCTGCCATTCCGCTCGAGATGATTTTATCCCTGCCACCACCGTCGCCGTCTTCCGCGCCACTCAAACCGCCATCAAAATGTATGTGTGTGGGGATATAGGATGCGTATAGCGTATAGAAATTTTATACTGCGGGAATCATTTGGAGCATCAATATACAAATTACGGCTGGTATTGTGATGATGGGTAAAATGCGCACCCATGATGTTTAGGTTTAGTTATACTACGATGCTCTTAGCTCTGGAAACCGGGGAGAAAGTTCCTATCAGTTTTCTAGATTCGGAACTTGTGTGTGCCTCATATCGTATAGATACGAATACATTTGTGTATAGGAACCAATTTCCATTTCTGGGATACACAATAATGACGAATGTATCTTATTTCGGTGCATGAGTGGTTTTTGGGTGGACCTGTTTCCGTTTCTGGTGTTGATTTTCTAGGCTGTGATGATGTTAATAGTTACCACACCCCATCCCACATTCCAACTCTCTATGGAAGCAGCGGAAGTGGTTTTGGTGGCTTACTTGGTTACTGAATACCACTCCGCAAGTTATAATATATGCACAGTTACAAAAGTTACCAAAGAACTGTAATCAAAATCAAGTGCTAGCAATACATACCATCAGCAATCTTAATAACTTGCATAGCTGCCATCATACTTTATATTACGTTACGTATACGTCTACGTATAAGGATAATATATACATCATATCAGTATTGAGAAGTGTACAGAGGATCCTTTTTGCTATGAGAGCCTTGTATAGAGAAAAGCTCTAAAAACGGTGCTGGCTATAAATTGTGGGTTGTTTATTTAACGATACTGCGGTAGCAATATAATGGAAGTCTCTGTGTGCTTGAGGCTTCCGCTCCTTCAGTTCTGTACTCTGTTCTGACGGTGGTTAAGGGCCATTTGTATCGGGGATAGTGGAGCAGAATATAATGAGTGAGTAAGTAGTTCGTAAAAAAATTTATATTCAAATTCAGGAAATTGATTTGGGCGGGAGTTGGATGGTATAGCGAAGGCGGCATGAGGCGTCGCTCGGTGGATAGAACCATCATCAACCATGATTATAGGGAATGAATATGATGATGGGCCATCAAACTGAATATAGCACTCTCATGTTATGGTAAGATAAATAATATAACCTAGGTAGCTACATGGAGAGCCTTTTAAGGACTATGATGGGAAGTTCGGAATCAGAAGAGATCAAAAGGGAGATGAAAATGTATAAATTTAATACCTATTTCATTAATCATCTCCATTTAGTACACTAAGTGCCATCACACTTCTCTTGCAGTGTTTGGGCATAAATATTGGAACGGAAGTGTGGGCTTAACTTTGAGTGGCTATATCTCAAGATTCCAATTTACAATATCGAGGATTTTATCGTTTAAATTTTTTACGTTTATGTCTTGGCATCTTTGATAGAAAAACGATGGAGATATCTCAGTGCTTCAGTGGTTAAAAATGACATACAAATTTAACAGCCTACAGGGAGGGTGTAAATAGGCAACGTTTTTGAAGCTATTGCGGTCATACGAGATAGTCTCCAAATTGTCAAAAAGCGGTTTAAAAGTTTAATTCTCTTTAAAGTCTATTTTCTTATACAGTGTGTTTTTTTCTACATCAAATGTTTCTATGATTGTTGTCTATGGCTTGACAGAAGAGACAATGACATTTCTGTTCAATAAGGTTTGACAGCATATTATGGATCGTTTTCCGCCTGCAGTACTATGCCAGAGGTCTTGGGTTCAATCCCTGCCTGTGTTATCTTAAGTTTTTTTTCAAAGGTATTACCTCCTGCGAAGAATTGACAAATCCTCAAAGAGTAACTCTTGTCTTGATAAGTGCTTTCTCAAATAAGCCGTGTGGATTCGGCTTTAAACTGTAGGTCCCATCACTGACGACATTACTCGCATATAAGGAAAGGTTAAGAGTTGCAAGTCACTAGGCCCTAAAACTCAACTCAACTACCGCCTGAACAACGACAACATGTGTTCGTAGAAGTAGTAGTAGGTCGTAGAGCATTACGTTGCAAGAATCTTTTCATTGAAAATTAAGCTCATTTCTAATTGGGCTTCATCAAAAAATCGTTCTTTAACGCGTGAAGATGACATTTGAGGCAGGTAAAAAGGGTTTGCAAACTTCTTGCATATTTGGAGAAAAACCAAACATTTAGCAGCAGTTTTGGCAACATTAAATACTTACTTACTTACCTAAGGTAGCCGGGACGGCGGACCTGAGCCTCAACCAACATGCGTCTCCAGCCAGCTGGGTCCCTTGCTAGCTGTCTCCAGTTTCGCATGACAAGTTGGTTGAGGTCCTCTCCCACCTGGGTGCGCCCCCTGAGTCGCGGTCTTCCTCTACTGCGCTGTCCCTTGGGATTGGATTCGAAGACCTTCCGGGCTCGAGCGTTGATGTCCATCAGCTCTATATGACCTAGCTATCTAAGCCGTTGGACTTTAATTCTGCTAACTAGGTCAGTGTCGCTGTACAGCCCGTACAGTTCGTCGTTATATCTTCTCGTCCATTCTAGATCTATGCGTACGGGACCAAAGTCACCCGAAGAATTCTTTCTCTCGAAGCATCCTAAGACGCTCTCACCTTTCTTTGATAGGGACCATGCCTCAGCGCCATAAATGAGAACTGGGATGGTGAGTGTCTTATAGATGGTGATTTTAGATGATCGAGAGATTGCCTTCTCAATTGCCTTTTAAGTCCAAAAAAGGAGCGATTTGCAAGAGTTATTCTTCGTTTGATTTCAGCGCTGGTGTCGTTGTCTGTGTTAATACCGGTGCTTAAGTAGACAAAATCCTTAACTATCTCAAAGTTATAGCTGTCCATGGTGACGTTTTGTCCAAGACGTCGTCGTTCAGTGTCCTTTTTTGATGACAGCATATACTTGGTCTTGTCCTCATTGACCACTAAACCCATCTTCTTCGCTTCCGTCGCAATGCTCAAAAACGCTCCACTGACATCACGCTTTGATCTTCCAATTATGTCAATATCATCTGCGTATCCGAGTAATTGGATGGATCTTTGGAAGATTGTGCCTCTAGTGCTGAGGGTTGAGTTTTGCACAATTCTTTCCAGAACGATGTTGAAGAAGTCGCATGACAGCGCATCGCCTTGTCTAAAACCTTTTTTGACATCAAATGCAACGGTAAGATCTTTTCCAACCTTGATAGAGCAGCGTGCATTCTCCATCGTCATTCTGCACAAACGGATAAGTTTGACAGGGATGCCAAAACTAGACATTGCTCGGTAGAGCTCTTCCCTATAGATGTTGTCATACGCGGCTTTAAAATCGATAAAGAGATGGTGGATATCGATTTGAAGCTCCTGGGTTTTTTCCAAGATCTGCCGTATTGTGAATATTTGGTCGATAGTGGACTCTCCTGGTCTGAAGCCACACTGATAAGGACCAATCAGTTTGTTGACGAATGGCTTCAGACGTTCACATAAAACGGCAGAGAGGATCTTATAAGCAATGTTAAGGAGACTCTCTAGTTGTCGTAGTTTAGAGGGTCTCCTTTCTTATGTATCGGGCACACTATGCTGAGATTCCACTAATCGGGCATGCTTTCTTCCGACCATACTTTACAAATGAGTTGGTGCATGCTCCGTACCAAGTCATCGCCTGCTGCTTTGAATAGTTCAGCAGCGATGCCTTCATCTGCAGCAGCTTTGTTTGACTTAAGTTATATTATCGCCGTTATATAATTTGGAGAAGTGATCTTTCAACATTCTCTGCATTGCCTGCGGTTCTGCTACGATGTTCCCCTGATCGTTTTAACAGGCTTCGGTTCGTGGCTGGTACCCTTGGAAGGTTTTTTTTACCATCTGGTAAAATTTACGAACCTCATTCCTGTTGTGACATCCCTCCATCTCCTCGATCGCGCTTCTCATGCTCTCTTTTTTTCCATCTAAGAAGCCGGTTATTTCTCTCCTCTTTTGCTCGTCTTAATGCAGTCAGCATAGGACTCTAGGACTCCTTAAGAGGTTACTAGAGACTTGATCGGAAAAGAACATGGCAGTCTCTTGCGATTGTAGCCGTCTAACTCTTCATCTTTCTGCTCTGTTGGGGCATGCGCGCATATTAGGCTTATATTGACAAATTTAGCCTTGAATTGGATTGTCGTGATACACTCGCTCACACTGTTGAAACTCAAGACTTTTTGCCTGAGTCTAGTTCCAACGACAAATCCACACCCGAATAGACGCTTTGTTCTCGGTTGCAGTCGCAGTTGTATATATCGCAGTTTTTTAGTTTGCGGTTGCCCGGACCATCCCATCGCACTTCTTGGATGGGGGTATTATCTGCCTTGCAGCAGTTTAGGGCTTCCGCTAGTTGTTCGGCTGCACGTGGTCTGTTAAGAGACCTAATATTCCACGTACAGATATGAAGTTCGTTGTCCTTATTTCGTTTGCGTGGGTTGTCAACAGTGAATTCGTCCTTTTCCGAGGCTTGTTGGTGCTTCGCAACTATTGTTTACGTGGCCAGTCACCCCGACGGCACAACCACCAACCTGGAGGACCATATCCTTAGTAAACTCCAAAGACGGTGAGCCGGATGAACCCCTCTTTACAATATGTTTAACCTTACTGGACCTGTAGACCCCACCGTTGATTCCGTCTCGATAATTCGTGCGCTGCCGTCTTTATAAGGAGAGGTGACTTAGTGGAAACCCCGCTCACCCCTCTCTCGTTTGCTGCCCCCAACAACTTTCCACTGGGGTTAGAACCCAATCTCCAGTTGCGGTACTATCCACCCGATGTTCACCGCGGGGAGGCGAGAGTAGGAGTTGATAGACAGTGGTGAGCTTTGAGAAAAACCTGTGGACGCTTGTGTTCTCATGTCTTCCATTTGAAGATCGACTTTAAATACGTACTCGTTTTAGAAGAGATGGTTTGTTATGCACATATGAACAAACTAGAATGTTAAGTTGTTTAGTCTCTTCGATGCAAGTATCAACCACTGATAGTTGCAATGGGGGAGGATAAGACTTTTGTTACAGTAGACAGCATGCAATTTTCTCAGCATTTACTTCTATATGGATTTTGATTAACCAATAGATAATTGCATCAAGTTCAGAATTTAGTAAATTCATCATTTGAGATTGTTAATCTTTTTGAAGAATGTTAATTTATCAGCGAAACAGTTTAGGTTTGTTTTTAATAAAGGCATTTAAAATACATTAAAAAGTGTATGAGACAAGACAGAGCCATGAGGCACACCAGCGTTTTATACTTCTATTAAAGATTTCGAAGGAAAGGAAGTTTCTCAACAAAAAAAAAATATTCATCAATACCTAAGGAACGTATTTTCGAGAACAAAGCTCTGTGCCAGAATCTATCAAGTGTTTTTAATATATCAAATGCAATAATCATATTATTTAGTCCAATACGATGTCAAAACCAATTTTTGTATTATTATTTAAACTTCTTTAGCTCTTTTAAAAACACGCTTTAATTAGTGAATTTACCGTTGACGTTTTCTTTCCAGGACTTTTTTCTATTTCTTTTGTATTACTTCGTTATTAATTAAATGTTCTTAATTTAAAGATTATATTTAGTAATAGTAGTACCAATTTCTACAAATTAAGGTCAGTCCTTGAGAACTAGAAGAACTCTTAGAATACATATAGCTACATCGAATAAGAGTATAATTGATATTTTGTTTTGTTCATTTCCAAGAAAATTCAAAATGTATTTCATCCACCGGGATGTGTCTCTTGTGTCCTCTTCTTGTGGTAATTTGCTACACATATATTTTATATACTCTTGTAATTTTGTTCCCAATCACTTTATCAAAATGTTGAAAGTTTCATATATAATTTACTTCAACCACTCGTTCAAAAGTTGAAAAAAGAAGAAGAAAATATAAAAAAATTCTACGAACAACCGCGATGTAACGACGACGACTACGATGACGACGGAACTATACTCGAATATGAAAAACGTTTTTGATGACATTTTGAGTAAGTGTACGAGTAAAAGAAAAAAGTTCCACTCTTAAACTTAAAAACATTATGAACATTTGACGATGATGTAACATGTGAAATTGGTTTATGTTTTTTTTTTAGATATAGAACAGACTCTGAAGGACTTTGCTCTAATTTTTCAAAATTTAGGACATTCCAATGGGAATTCGTTATGAAGATCTTCAAATAAATAGAGAAAAAAAAACTTGAAGTACATACTTGGTTAGTAATAGTACCTAAACAGAAGTGAATTTAAATTTCCCATATAAGGTTAAATTAACTTCATGGATGTTAAAAGTTTAAGAAGATTTTGCTATGGCCTTGCTTTTTTAAGAGCTCTTGAAAGTAAAGTAATTTGAACTTATTTAAGAATAATATTAATATTTTTTTTTTTAAATCTATTCTAAGGCTGTGTTTCTAGAAGATTCGCAATATGAATTTCTGCAATCAAAAATATTAAAATGGACAGAAATTATGAGCTATGAAATAGTTGAAAATACATTTTGACAGTTCATGGCAGCCATATTGTTTATTTAAAAAATTCTAAGCTATTCTGGAATATTTTGATACTGAATCAGAAACAGCAAACATTTCTGATAGACTGGTACATTGACAATGTAAGTAAAACATTTAATTCAACAAGAGACACTGTTTGAAAAAATTACAAAAGTAAAAAAGGGTCATTTAATATTAACCCATCAGCCAAAGCCAGACCTTGCTATTGTTAGAATTACTTTTAAGTTCTGAATTCTATATAGAAATTTATTTTGAAAAACTTCACAAAAATTGATTAAACCACAAAAAGTTTATATCATTATTCTAAAACTGGACTAGTGTTGGGCGCCATCTTAAAAACAATTTTGGTTTCTAAACATTTTTTTTAATTAACATGCACTCAAGTAATTATTAATATCATTAATATGTTTATATTTAAACCATGTGAGCGCTGGGAAAATAGAGAAAAATTTAAGGTGCACGAGGTGAATTGTTTAAGGGACTACTTGTAATTAAAGTTTCTCATTCCAAAAAGAATAAAAGTTGTGATCATATCTGCACTGGACTTAACGTCACCATCAAGGAAGGGTAGAGATCAAGTTAAGATCCTAAAATAATTATTGAGACCGTCCCAGTTGGCTTTCTCGTGTTGCCAAACTAAACTATTCTCTTAGAAGTTCTTTCTTTAACTGGAGTTTTTTGACACGAGCAATTATTAGCAGATTTATTATTAGCAAATTCAGCCAACTGATCATCAGTCAGTTCTTCCAAATTAATTTTTTTTGGCATTGACGTTTTCGAAGATCCATCTAACGCATAAGAAATCAATTTAATCATAAAATATTGACTTATTGGCTTGACAACAATGAACACAATAACTATAAACAAAAACCCAATAACTAGAATCAATAACACAATAACTACACGTAAACCGACAAGACCGTCTAGAGACGGTCTTGCATTTTTTGCTTTCAAAAGACACATAGCACTGTTCTATCACTTTAACTTAATTATTAAACATAAATAAATAAAATAATCTACTTACAGTAAAATAATGAGTTCGGATTTTTGATTCTAATTGATTTTTTCAAACAATTGAAAATTTACAAAATAAAAACTTAATTTCACTCCATATTCAAATAGGCATCACTTTACATTTATATTACGCCATCAACCAAAAACAAAACCTTGTCATTTGAAGAAACTGATCTTAAAATATCTAAGTTCAAGATCAATTTCTTCAAATGACAAGCAAACACGTTAATTTAAAATCAATTACACAAACATTTCTTAATCTCAAAACTAAATGGATTCGTGCTGGGCGCCATCTAAAAAATAAACTGTTATCTATAAGATTTATATACGTCCAAAGATTGAGTATAACTCCCAAATTTGGGCTGGTGCTGCTGCAAGTTATTTAAGCCTCTTGGTTAGTATTTAACGTAGAGCATTCAGATTGATTGATGATAATAACATCATAAGATCATTTACGTCTTTTAAACATCGTCGTAAAGTTGCTTGTCTCACCCTCTTTTAGCGTTATTTTAATGAAGTATGTTAAAGTAAAATAGTCACCTGCATTCCTACCTTTAAAGATTTCAACCATAATACTCGTGCTTCTAGGAATGCTCATCAGTATACCCTCAAGCCCAACTTCGGTCGTACTATCAAGTACGCAGATTTGTTCTTTAGCCGTACTACACGAATGGGGAAATCCTTACCACGCTCTGTTTTTCCTAGCCATTGCAATATCCAGGAATTCAAAACTAATATGCACCGACTCCTCCTTTCAACCCCATTTTTCCCTTTCCTACTGCTCACACTGTGTCTTTACATAATAAGGGTAGTACTACCCCCTTGAGTGTGCGCTTATTATACAAATTTTTTTTTAATTTACATGACGCCATCAACCAAACCGAGACCCTGTTATTTGAAGAAATAGCTCTTGAACCTAAATAATGCACACATATTAATTTAAAAATAACTTACGAAAACAATTTTAAATCTCATATAACTTATAAAATCTTATATTGGAACTAAATAGACTCGTGTTGGGCGCCATCCAAAAAAAATTAATTATTTCTATAAATGAGGTATGAATTGACAAGACTGCTTTTGAACATAAATGCGATGTAAAATATAAATATCAATGAACAGTTTCTATATTTTCTTTATTTGTTTACTTCTGCACCTTCTGCTCAGTATTCTTAAAAAACACAATCCAACATGAATTAACATAAGCAGAGGCGATTTCAATGACTCATATGACTTATGAAGAGGGTAATAGGATCTTTACAATTTCTAATCTTTATCCGAGTAATTTGAATAAATGGAATTTTAAGTAAAATGATTTCACTTATTCTCCAATTTCAATCAAACGTACTAATATCATTATCAACTGACATTCCCACAGACCGAAGGTTTAAGCCTATTAATGATGAAAACTCTCTGTCCCAAAACTATTTTTAACTATTTTCTCTTCCTACAATAAAATTAGAATTATTTTCGCATCTATTTTGTCAAGTTTTGATTTAATCTAGATTTATTTACAGTAGCCAAATATCAAATTTAGTTTTATATCTCCTTCCGGCACGTGATGGACGATTGGCTTATAGACTATAGACATCCTTGAAGATAAATCGAAGTTTTTGTTTTTTTCTTTCCACCCAAAAGTCGGTGGATGGAAAAGCTTTAATTTGCCATAAAACTAACATAACTCACATAAGAACTGTAATAATTCTAAACACCAAAAACGAACCTCAAATAAAGTATTTTATGTCACTCAGAGTGGAACCGAAACTATACAAAAACAAGGAAACGTCTCCGACTATCAAGCGCCAAAAAACTATTTTTAGAAAATTTGTCTTGCTTTCTACAATAATTAATTGTTGAATACTTAATTTTACTTGGTCCTCGGTACAGTTCGGCATTTTATGGCTTTTTCGTGATTAATTCCATTTGTTTCTATTAAAAGATACAATTTATTATCGATTCCTCTATAATATCACATCTGGTTCCCTTTCTCCGGATTACATTTTTCGTCTATGTTTGTAGCTGTTCTTATTTTTCTAATAAAATTCCTGACAAATAATATTATTAAATTATTTATGTATGCATATTAATTTTGTTGGTAAGGGTATTATTCTATGGAAATCCTTTTTCAAAATATCCTTGATTGGGAAATGGGAATATCAGAGGAAAGTATAGAATTGTTTTTCTTGCTCAAAATGAATAATTGCAAATGTATCCAAAGATAAATTTTGTACAACTCTAGTAAATTAGATAGAAACAAATGAATGGGAAAAGGATTTTTCTAATTAATGAAAAAGTATTACAAATAAATAAAATTAATATATTTTTCATCCATATTCATAGATCCTAATATAGGAACTTAGTGGAGCAAGAGAAAATGATGAAAGTAAGGACTCTTCATATATGGAATCGTGATTAATCCGTTTCATATGAAAAATTAATTTAATTGAATAACAACTTCTTGGAAAATACATTTCATAAATAAACTTGAATTCATTTAGGAAAATAATATTCAATTTTCTACTACACACAATTTGTTCATTTTAATGAGGAAAATATCGGTTTACACAAAAAAATATAAAAAATAAAAATTTTAATAGAATTTAAAAAGAAAATATGTTTTACTTTATCGTGTTAGGAATTGTCAGAATTATTTATGTACATTCATATGTTAAAGTAAAACCTTATTATTTAAAAACATTTTACCGCTTTTGATGAAAAATTCTTATTAGTTCAATCTGTAAATTGAATAATTAATAAAAATAGTGATTAAAAAAGTTCTGATAACTTCCCATTTCTTCCTGTCTTTGGATATTTCTAAAGGGTTTACAAAATATTAATAACCATATTTTAAGTATGACTATAAAGATAACATACATTATTTTTTTGAGCTTTAAAACCATTAAGTCGAAAAGCATTATTGAAAAAAGTTGTCAATTAGAATTTTCTGAAAAATTCCTCGTGGAACAATTACATATTTACGTTTTTTCTTCAATGTTAATTTCTGACAGTACTAATTTCGGACCATCCACCAACTTTTAGCCTAGATCCATCAGACCCTAACAGGGTTCATTCAAAGGACTGAATCTTCCCAAGCTGTGATGTGTTTTCCCCAAAATTCCAAACCAAGACCAATTGCAAACTTTTCGTGTTATAGTCTTAGCATTTCTGATCTGACTGTTGTAAGATTAGAAGATAATTATATGGTTGGACTATTGTTGGCGTCTGCCTATTCCGTCCATGACTGACAGCAGACTAATAAAAGAAGCAAAGTCGCCTTTCTGAGTCCGGAAAATTTTACAGTTGGTGTGATGTATTTGATGTTACTGTTACTAATAACCTAATTTATTGCTGGGAAGTTTAAAAGTCTATTTCGTGACTTCCTTTTGTGGATTACAAATGGATTCTTTTGTAACTTTTGAGCCTTAATCTCAATAGAACTCTAAAAAGAGTTAACTGGAATAAATTTTGTCAAACTGTTAAGTTCAATTAAAGCGCTCAAGATTCGTGTTTTCTCTAAGCTGACCACATATATAAGCTTGATAATCGGTGTCATAACTGGGCACTGTCTAATAGGAAAACATTCCACCCAGCTAGGCGTGCTCCCAAATGACTTTGCAGAAGCTGCTTTAACTGTATCACCTCCATGCATGCCCTGCTCCTGTTTAAAAGCGCAAAATTTAGAATTCTTCTATACCGATCCCAATTATATTAACCTAATCAAGTCTTTCACGTTTCGTAAGTGGTGCAAGATTCATGTGGTATCACAATGGGCCATTAAAATGGCTCAAGTTTGTCCTACTCCAACACTGATAGCCACTTTCATCTAACCTATTCTAAGTCCAAACTAGACAAAATTTCGAATGTGAACATAGAAGCTGCAGAGGATCTAGAATCTAGGGTTGAAATCTTTGAATTATTAATAAAAACTGTTTTTAAGATCTCATGTTCAGTTTAATACTGCCGTTAAAGATTCCCTTCCAGGTGGACAAAAAGACCTTTCTGCTCTTAGGAAAATTACAAGGATTTTTTTTTATTTTCTTTCACAAACAAGATTTTTACCAACCATATTATAAAGATTTTCTTAAAATTTAGAATCGAGCCATAGAAACTTGTTAAAGAACAAGGCAGAATAGAATACCGTCAATCGATTGAATATTATAAAAGACAGGCTAAGAAAAGTCTTATTGAAGGAACATTGTAATTTGTCACAACCCCGAAAGGCTTAAATCTCCAAATATCAATTTTGTTGATTGAGAAAAATTGAATTCCGTTATTACTAACAAAGCTGCTGGCTGGCTGGTGCAGATGACTTGAATGTCGAGCAGTTGAAGACGATTTAGTTAGAAGTATGTATCAGTAAGATGTATGGTCGGAAGAAAGCATTCCCCAAAAATTGGACCTCAGAATTGATTGCCCGATTCTGAAAAAAAAATTGGACCTTCTAAATTGCACCAACTATAGAAGCATCAGTCTACTACATCTTATCTGCCGTAATATGTGAACGTCTAAGGCCAATCATATAAACCTGATAAGTGAGGTTTTACAACAGGAAAGTCCACAGTCGATCAAATATTGACATTACTGCAGATCCTTTGAAAAACCCAAGAACATCAAATTGACACCAACCATTTTTTCATCGATTTTAAGCCGCATGTATGATACCTAATGTATTAATGAGCTGTAGAGATCCATGTCTAGTTTTAGAATCCCTGCCAAACTCATCCGTTTGTGCAGAATGATCATGGAGAATTAACTGTGCTACATTAAGGGATATACTTAACGAAACCTTCCGACGTCAAAAAAGGCTTTAGACAAGTTGATGCGCAGTCATGCTAAATCTTCAACATTGTACTTGAAAGAATTGTGCAGAGTTCATAGAAGATGGAATGACGAGATTTACGGGCTACACAGCGATAATAAAAGTACAACGACTGAGATGGCTAGGTCATGAAGAGCGCAAGGAAACCAACGATCTGGTCCGGAAAGTCTTCAAATCCACACACACAGGAAATCGCAGCAAAGGAAGACCGCGGATCAAGCAACTCGCAAAAGTGAAAAGTATCCTCAACTTGGAGTGCAGAACTTGTGACATCTAGCTAGAGACTGATTTAGATGAAAAAGTTTGTTTGGTGAGGCCCTAGTTCACACAGGACTTTAGCGCCGCTCTAAGTAAGTAAGTAAGTATTTCAAGAAAAAAAACCTTTAAAAGAACATGGATATAGGTTAAAGTAGTTTTTCCCGAAATTGAGTAGGCGTGGCCATGAATCCGCAAGAACTATTCGGCTTATATTCTTGACATATTTTGTGTTTAAACCACTAGAAACATATATAAGGAAAATGCTAGATGAATGTTGGCTAAAAGAATCTCAGCACATTTCAAAGGCATGTCTACTAAGACTGCCCTGCATTAGGTATTGATAAGATTAATTGATAAGAAATTATCAATTCGAGAATGGATAATTTCTATACTAAGCGATAGAAGGATTCAAGCTTAAGTATAACACAATCTCTACCAAATATTTGAGTATTCAGGAAAACCCGAGGACGGTATTCTCTCCCTTCTTGTATAAATTTTAGTCATACAAAAAATGATCTTAAAGTTAAAAAGTAGTGAGGTAAAGGTGGTAGCATTATGCTGATATGTTTATCAAAAAACTAAAGAAGGTTCAAAAAATAGCTAGTGTCATTAGAGTAGGGGTCCTGCAATCCTGCTTAACAGATGCGTTAGGACTTAAAGAATCCAACAGTTTTTTTCCAGACCTTAGGACATGGCAAAATTACTGAAGTGATTCCATCAGATATTTCTGGGAAAGACTCCAACTACTACACCCCTGCTTTGAACCTCAGTTATAATTTTAAAAGTCATCTTTACTGCCAAAAAGGGTTGGAGGGAAATAATGGATACGAAAGACTTCCATACCGGTTTTGGGCTGGATACAGATGGAATACGTAATAAGATTCTGAAATAGTCTCCGAGTCCTGAAAAGTTTTTCGGCTACCCAATTTTGCCTTAGTATTTCGATATAATTACTAGAAATCAGAGAATCATGCAAAATACTCAAAACGAACTCAAACCAAAACAGAGACCCGGCTATCTGCATTGACAGTCAGTTGACTTTTATGACTGTTAATTCGACTACAAAATCCTCTAAACTGGAACAATAATGACGGGATGAACTATCGGCCTGGACATTAACCCCCGTGTCACTCTTATATGGATTCCAAGTCATAGTGGCATTGATGGAAATGAACGAGCTAGTGAGGCCCCGCAAGGTTCGACCCTTGATAACTTACTTGGGAAATATTCTACTTGGCTTTATGAAGAGCTAAATCTTTCCAATTTTTCTAACAAAATCAAACCGGTGGTGAAAAAGGCTATGTGACTTTATTGTATTACGGAAGATATGGGCCTGACGTTTTACCGATATCAAAAATATCAACATTTATTCGACAAATCGGACCGGTTACAATAACTTGCTGTGCTGAATGGATAAACAAAAAAATTGAACAAAACTAATTCAAGACGTTGTTGGTGGGATTTAAAACCATTATTTGAAATTTGGCAAACTTAAGCTACTAATAACGTTCCCTGGCTAATAAATACAAAATAATATTTCAAAAGTAGTTATGCATAATTTTCCTACCTACAAACTTTCTAAAACCCATTCGATGCCACCGGACAGTGAACAACCCTTCCAAACTAACTTTTTTATAATTTAAATAAAAATAAAATTGAAAATTAAACTCTAACCTTTAATGGTTTTGAATGAAAACTTTTTTAAGGGTACTATAAAGTTGTCTGTGTTGTAAAACATTTAGATACAATACGTTTCTTTAATGGCCATAATAATTATCCTCTAGTTAAAAAATAATTTATTCCAAAAATTAATTTCAAAACTACCTATAAAGTGATTTAAAGGATGTGTGTGAGTTGTATTGGAATGGGACACATAGTACAAAGTTGAACTCATATAAATTATACCCCAAAAGCTGAACGAATATCCTTATGCTGATGAGTTTCCAAAGCAAAAACATTATTTTAATCTTACCTCATTCATATTCATATGCCCGGTATCCAGTCCTAGTCCTACTCCCGGTCTGAACCGAATGTCGCAGCAACAAAAAGTTTTTATTTTTTTATCTAAATGGAAAAACCCACCTCACATCCTGGACACGACAATTTAGCAAGGATATTTTTATTTTCTATCCATAATCCATCTGGATTGTAGCTCATATAAAACAAAATAGAGTGAGTAAAGCACACACTACCAGTAGACTGGATACTGGAAAAAGTCCTTTAATCTCATAATAATAGCTGTGGTTTGCAGTTTTGGCAGAAAAACCAGGATCTACCATATGTACGACATCGACGACGGATGAGTGGGGTTCGCAGAGAGTTTCTCCTTTAAAACCAAAAAACCCATGAGAAACATCTGCTCTATAAAGTATAAAGCTTGCTTCGAGAGACCAACCACCTTAACGTAGGTATATGTGAACCCTCTGACTCCTAGATATGGACGGACGGACGCAAACGCTCGGACTTATGTGTATATCTCAGAAACATAACATAAAGTCCAGAAGGTCATTAAGATACCTAAACTATTTTCATGGACTGAGATAGAGTTCTGGACTCGCCTCGGCTCGCATGGCGCACAAACGGTTCCGTCCACCAGGTCCAGGTCTAACATCTACACACGTTGCCACAGCATAATACTAATATGTCGTCGTCGTGTCCCTTGAGAAACAATTGCCCGCCATGTTTCTTTTTTGTCAAAAGATAAAATACAAAATTTCTGTGATATGCTGTTTTCGACATTTTTGTTCCTTTTCATTTTCGTCCTTATATGGCATCAATGTGATGGGGGATAGGTCCTTTTTTGTGCTTTTGAAAATTGTTTTTTGACGACAGGGTTTCAGAGCAAAAACCCGTCATTTGTTCATGCCTCTCACTCCTCCCACAGCATATATGTAGCATATTTTAAGGTGGCATAAAGGAGAAGGACGAAGAGATTGGAGCCGGACTATTTTTGTGGTGTGGAGAAGATGGTGGTGTATGATAAATTAAAGGATGCTTTGCCATCAGTATAGATAGACTTTGAGTCTCAACAAAAATATCTATGGTCTGCCACAACATAATATCTTGAAGGTTGATAGATTGCCAAAGGCAGACTTCACTCACAACATTTTATATTAAGTGTCAGTCAAGGAGTTGCGAAGGGAAACTTTTTTAGGGCCATTACTTTTTTTTATGTTGATGATGGTGTTGTTGTTGTTGATGTTATTTTCATTTTTACTATGATGAGGCTAGGATAAGATGGGAAAGGGAGGTCTGTGCCGAATTGATACTATATTACTTTTGCTGATGCTATTGATTGTTCCTGTATAATATGAACCTACTTTTTGGGTTGTTTTGCTGTCAATCTTTGATTGATGTTCCCATTAGTGAGTTACTAGCTCCAACTTAACTTTGTTTTTAGTTTATTTTTCTCATAGACACATACACACATAAATATATTTTCTAGGGAATAAGTGAGTGGACGAATAGGGTTTTATGAACCTAGCGCATAAAAAAACGAAAGAGGTTGGATATAAATACGACATTAAAAGTTGAATGGGCAATCAAACCTTTATGATGTTTGAAATGGAATCTATTTGTCTAGGTTTTTTGGTATATTTTGTTTTCGGCCTGTATTCGGATATGGGCTTCATTTTTTGCTTATTTTTATAATATATTGGAATAACATTTTTATTTTATTGATACATTATAAGGATCAAAGGAATAAATTATTTTTATTTTGAAGGAAGAACATTTTTCATGATGGTGATTATAGTTTTCAAGAAATGGATATTTCTTTTTCAATATTTCCGGTAATATTTTACAAAAAGTTGGAATGGAGGGAGTATGTTGTAAAATACAGATGTTATACATGCCACACACAAATTTTGATTTAAGGACATCGAGAATCTTAAAGAAACATCGGTTTAGGTTCTTACGAAAAAGTGAACGATAGTCGCTCTTAATGGACATCGTTTCCTTAAGGATGTCAAATTTCGCAATTGATCTTTAGTTCATCCCTATACATTATTTGTAATAATTGGCAGCATGATTACGATAAACTGTATGACCTTTTATGTTCACTGAAAAGTCACAACATAATGATAATGCTAGAACTGGAAATTTACAATCTGAGAGTTCATTTAATTATAAAAAGCGAAATAGTAAGGATTTAAAAATAAACTTAGAAGGCAAGAAAGTGAAAGAGTTGTGCAACGATTTTGGTCTATGCATATTAAATGGAAGCGTTAATGGAGACATTCAAGAAGAACTCACTTTTATTGGAAAACAGGGTAGCTCACTTATTGACTATGGTCTCATAGGTGGAGAGTGGCATGACATATTTCAGGAATTCGCGGTTGCAGAACAAACTTATTCGGACAATCTCTTAATAACTATAACCGTTAAAGGTGACAGTGACCAAATTCATTTGGTAGATGATAGAACCGTAAAATTAATAAATTAAAATGGAGATCTTCTAGCAAAAATACAAAACGAAGTTAAAGAAAAACTAGCCAGTTAACATCGATGAAAATTTGTAGAGCAGTTGCAGATTTTATACCAATTTGCGAACTGGAAGTTGTTATTCAAGAAGCCGCAACTTTTATGAAAAAGTCATCCACTTTATACAAAAAAAATTAATGGTACGACTATGACTAAGCAGAGTACGTAAAAGCCAAGAAACAATATAAACATGTTTGTTACGAACAAAAAGAGGGATTTAGAAGCAAAAAATTGCAATTGTAAAAATTCAGCGGAATTTTGGATGTTAACGAAAAAGCTCAACAGAAATTGGGGTGTGAAGGGAACAAAATATTTTACAGTTGACGAGATGAAAATTCACTTTGCTAATCTATTTAGCTCAACCAATCAAATATCATTTAGCTACGCATAACTTTATTATCAAGACAGTTTACTTGATGAGCTAATTACGAAAGGCGAAGTAAAAGATGTAATGAGGTTCTTAAAAGATGGAAAAGCAGCGGGCTCCAACGGTATATCGGCTGAATTTTATAAATGTAGTGCTGACATTTTTAAGCAGAAATTATTAGAAGCTCTAAATATAATTTTGCAATTAGGAACTGTATCAGATCATTTCTGTGAAGCTTGGATACTATCAATTTTTAAGAAAGGAGATCCAAAAGAACCAGAAAATTATCGTGGATTATCTTTCTTAAATGCAACTATAAAAATGTATTCATATCTGCTCTATAACAGATTCGACAAATGGGTTCAAGTTCACAGGAAATGAAGTGAATTTCAATCTGGATTCGGAAAGAAGTACCCCACTATTGATAATTTATTTGTGCTCAGTTCGATTGCTCGATGGAAGCTGGACCAAAATAAAAAACTGTACGCATTTTTGTTGACTTCAGAGCGGCATTGGATTCTATTAACAGAAATATTCTACAGGCTACGTAACCTAGGAGTTTCAACCATTTTTACTCGAGCGATTCAAAAGCTGTATCAAAATACAGAAGCAAGAATTTACAATGGAAGTGATGTCTCAGATAAATTTCAGATGTTAAGAGGGGTCAGGCAGAGTTGTAACTTAAGCCCATTACTTTTTGCACTGTTTCTCGACGATCTAACTGATTGTCTAACTTGTGAAGTAATTGGAAATTTAAGTATAAGGACAATTATGTACGTACCCATCATCACTTCTACTGATGATTAACAAACTTGCTGAATACTGCAATCTTTGGGACTGGAGGCAAACACAGATAAATCCCAAGTTCTGATTTTTAAAAATGCGCGAATTGTAGAAGAATCTTTATAAATAAACTTATATCTGTCGACACTAAGTACCGAGTTTTTAATGCAACGGCAAAATCGGTACCAGGTTTGGGAATTGCATACATTTGAACCAGTGGAATATCTATTGAGATTTTTTCTCAGAAAAATGTTCTACCTCCCTATAAGTACCCCAAAGTATATGTAGGTGAAACCTGGAAACCGGACTCCCAACGCTTTTCATTTGAACACTGAATTTAAATGCAGATTATTTGCTAAAAGTTTTCAAAATGGAGGACACTAGGCTACCCAAGCTTATTCTTCAGTATGCAGTTCTTAACAAAAAGCTATTTTGTAAGGATTGGATTAATCTTGCTGTCAACTGCGGTATGACGATTAATTTCATGGAATGCTGACACCTGAAAACGGTCTTTGTACAGACGAAGATGAGAGATACTCATTCATCGAAACGGCGAGATTATCGACTGAGAGAAAATTTTATGCCAAGAGCTTATATAATCTGAATGATAAGAATTATTTCAATAACTCTTGTTTAGTAAAAGGCACAGTTTTTAAAATAAGAGGAGAGCTGTTAAAATTGAATTACCTGCCACATCGAACAGAGAGAGCTGAAACATGTAATATTTGCAATCTACACGAAAGGGAAGACACACTTTGTGGCGACTTGCCCTGTACTTAAGGAGATTAGGCGATATAACTTCAGGAAAAATAATCTCACACAAGACAAATTGGATGCTGCTCTACAAATTTATTATTGAAGCGATGAACTACAGGGAAAAAATCTACAAAGAAAATTTTTAAAAATTCTAAAGATCTATTTTTGCTAGTTTGATTTCGATACCATTTGCTATTTTGTGTTAACTAAACTTAAAATTACTTTTATTTCCTATTTTGTTTTAACTAAACTGAAAGTTCCACTTTTTTGCTATTTTGTTTAAAATAAACTGAAAGTTACATTTATTTAATAGTTTGTTTTAACTAAACTAAAAGTTCCAAACGTACTTAGTTTTATATGCCAACCAATTTTTAAATACCACAAAAACAAGCAACATTAATTTAATAACAAAATGTATAATTAAATTATCACTTTATTTGAAATTTAAAAATTTAATGTCATGCCTGTATTTTTATTCAATGCAATACGTTATTTATAATAATAATATTGTTTAGTTTTATGAATAAATAAATAAATATGTAAACATCTTGTCAAACGAGACATTCAAAATCAATGAAAATGTCAACCTCATGGTTTTATAGCAAAAGAACTCGAAAGTGTGTGTCAAGTCATTTTTAGCATTTATGATGGGGTACCTCAGGGTTTCCTTTTCTATTCGCTACGCTTTTTTCTATATTAATCATCGATCTTTTGCCATGAATCTCTTTAGAATGTATTCTTCTTAGGTGAAAAATTTCAACAGCAACTTATGAAAACATCATACAATTCGAATCTTGAAGCTTATTTAATAGGAAGTTAAAAGTTAAGCACATAGGATTTAAAATTATAATTTTTAACATTTCATATAAATGAATTTATGAACAGAACGAGATAAACATAATTATTATGCAAAACTTTATGAAACCATTAAACAAACCGATTTCAGTTCAGTTAGTCTTAATGACCAAATTGATCTTTTGATGCTATTAAAAGTTCGGTTACCTCAAGTAATAAAATGGTTTCATTTTAAATGCGAAAAAGCCAGAGTTAAGTCTTTTAAATTATTAAGGCTTTAAAAAACACGAAACGGAAATTTATTCCGGAAATCTTTAGTTCGAGCCAAAAGTTACCACAAAGGACTTTGTAAAAATAAAAAGCAAGAATAATTTTGAAAAATTGCAACGAATTTAGATAATGTTATAGATTCCTCCCATTTATGAAAAACTGTTAAGGAGCTGAATGGAACAATATGAGGTAAGCGTGTTAAACGAAGATATAAGCTCATAAGAGAATATTTGAAACAAAGCTAGGGACAATAAGGCTCCAGGTTATGGTAGGGTTCCTTACTAGTTTTTCAAAAATATTCCTCATACCATTGAGAAATTAGAGAAGTCATATTTTCAGATATTTTTTTCTGAAAAGAACTCATATGAGAATAATATAGGTAAATGATTTGAAAACTTCACTGGGTATAATTCAAAACTTGTTACTAAATTAAGCCAATCTCCATTCACTACGCGCAAATTTTTAATTATATATTCTATGATATGAGGTTTATATAAATTAATTAACATAACAATGTTTATTAAAATTTTCATAAATTGCTGAAACAAAAATAGATATTTGTTGAATATATGCAATGCATTTAGGAAAAAAAAAAGTTTTAAAAAATTTGTCAATCGTTAACAAAATCTTTTCTTTACTTTATGGTTTCAATGCAATATTGAGAGAAGATTAAGGACGAATATCGACTCTGCGTTATTTAACATTGAAAGTATAAAAATCTCAATTCTTTTGAAATGGGACACACAGATAAAAAGTGAAAGGATGTTTTTTGTTCTTGAAGTTAACAGAAGGAGCAAAATGTTCTCCGGTCGTTAAAGTAAGGTATATAGTTCAAATTGAGTTGCTCTCCTCAAACACGGAAAATTTCAAATAAGCTCAATTCATCGGTGGAATTATTAAATTCGTTCAAATTATACTCAAGTTTTGTGCATAAGGATCGACGAGATGACCCCTTGGCTTCCTCTAATTGATGTGATCGTATTCGAACATCTATTAATTTTAGAATTTTTTTTTTTAATTTTTTTTAAGAGATCCTTAATTTCTCGAGCGTTTGTTGGGGATATTAAACAAAATGTTTACAGAAGAGAAATTTCCGAGTTACTTTCGTTTGGGTACAATATTTCCTATATTTAAAAAAGGTAATCCGAGTTCACCAGAAAGTTAAACTTATGAATTGGATTGAAAGAAATAATTTGATAAGTCGATATCAGGCTGGTTTCCGGGCGGGCCTTTCAACGATTGATCAAATGTTTGCGCTTACAAGCGTTGCCAGGCGTTTTATCGACAAAAAGAAGCCCCTACACACTTTTTTCGTCGACTTTAAAGCTGCTTTTGATACCATCAACAGAAGATCACTTCTATACACGCTAGTAGTTATTGGTCTTTCAAACAAATTGATTCGGGTTTATGAACAACTTTTATTAAATGCGTCTGTAATGGTTTGTAATGGTATATCTATCCTCCTTTAAAACCGATACAGGTGTTCCCAAAGGTTGTATATTAAGTCCGCTGATGTTCGTTTTTTTTTATCAATGGCGATTTATCTTTGAAGATTTTGCTGATGACTTGGTGGTATTCCCTGATAACCCAGTGACATTGCAGCTTCAGATAAATAAACTTAAACAATATTACGATTCGGATCTCAAAATAAACATTTAAATTTATCATTTTTAAACCTCAAAGCCGGTCAGATAATAATGTACGAAATTTCACATTAGATGGTACCACTAATGAAGTTGTCAGCGAGCTTCGTGGGGACCCTACATCGAAAATTAAGGTTGTTGAGGCTACCGCGAACAGTTGCTTTTGTTATGGGAATCAAGTGTATGGATACCAATTTCTAGAGGATATGGAAGTTATTGAAAGAAATTTTTTCAAAAGAAACTTCCGACTGCCGCGTAGCTCGCCTAATTACGCCGTATTAGTTGTGTCCGGGCTTCCGCAAATAAATGTTAGAAATTAAAATACCAACTTAGACTATCTTATTAAAGATATGCATAGACCTTATAGTAATCTGGACCAGCAAATTCTGCTTATATTACTCCATTATGGATATTCACCTTTTAGAAATTGGAATGTTCTTGCCACAGCACATAATTTAATAATGAATCTAAATGCAAACAACAAAGAAGAATGGAGAAATACTTTCTACAACTACGTTTCGATGGTGGTTGATGAGGAAATGTACAAAACTAATCTCGAAACTTTCCAGAGCAACCTATAGCCGTCTTAGTTTAACTTTGGGTGATTATAATTATTTCTGCGAGGACCTTTCTAATCTGATATATAAGTTTGGCATTCAAAATACAGACTGAAACTCTTGAGCTCAACTACAGGCCACCAAGAATTGACATAGATGCAATTTGTTCACTCTGCAACTCAAACCAAAACGAAGTATTTTACCATTTTTTAGCAACTTGTCCTATTTTACAAGAAATCAATAGACTTCGTTTTGATAAAAGCTTCTTTTCATCGGAAGCATGTTTACGTGTTTTAAACGGAGAGTATGATTGGTTGGTATGGTCGATTTCAAAATATTCCTATATTATACTTTACGTTGATGCCACAATATTTTTCATGTCTATTCTATACCTTACCTTATTCAACTAGATCTTAAGAGTTTCTCAGTCCACTGAAATCCAAATTTCTTAGACCTGAATATAAAAAAATGTTAGTCAATTACTTCGTCACGAAAGCGAGTAAAAACTTCACACCGTCAATACTTTCTTTATAACCAACCCATACCCTCTGTTGGGGTTGTTTGTGATCAAGGGATAAATTTCGGTGCTTATAAAGATGATATAATACTCAAAGCCAGCTCAACATTCGGCTTTGTAAGACGTTAGTCAAAGGACCAACTCTTACGTTACCTTCGTCAGTCCTCTTCTTTGAATGGTCGTTAAAATTTTAAGGATTGAAAGCGTTCAAAGACATTTCCTCCGATTTGACTATTTAGGCCTACGAGTGCCTTGGCATGATCCCCTGATCCCCCAGATCAAGATTGCCTTAAATTTATTAAGCTCAAGACTCTGGAACAATACAAACAGATATCTGAAATATTGTTTATCAATCGTCTATATTCTGATTCTATTAACTCTCTTCATAACTCCACCTTCTCTAACAATGACCCCCGTAGTTTGAGATATTCTTATTTCTAGCATGCTAAGAAATGTTAATTTAAATGAAAACTTTTCCAATATACGCACTCCTTCCTTAGACATTGTCTCTAAAACAGTCCCTTTCACCAGCCGAATTAATGGGGTTGTGTCCATAGCAAAAAAAATTCAAAAAAAAAATATGTTACACAGCTTTTAAGCTTAAAGCCTTTAAAAAGTCCCAAGGTTTTAGCAGTTTTAATTTTCTCTGCGATCTGTAGATTTTATAATTCCCGAAAAGTATTTCAGTTACATAAATCTTGACCTAGTTAAAACACAACGTTGTTAACTTGCATAGTTTAATTAAATTTCCCTTTGGAACCTCTGTTTTCCCCTCAAATCAATGCATTCTACATTTTTGTTGCATAGGTACCTACCTATCAAATCCTCTTAAGGATTATACAACAATTCACTCAAAATACACATATTCTCATTTGCTTCTTTTGTTTGTAACTCGGTTGGGGCTCCGGTAATGGTTGCATTTATGTAGGCATGCCAACCAGCCATCACTTATCATCACATGTCAACCTGTCGTTTATTTTTAGTGAGCGGAAGCGCCCTATAGTCAGGACCACCATCACGCAATTGATTGGATCTAGATTCTCATAAGAGCCAACATTTTTGCCTGTGATGTGTGGCCTGTTTCGTATACAACAGGACTCCGATGGGTAGAGGGATGGTTAAATATGGGAAATGTGATTTCCATCTTCAACGCCTTCAGCACCATAACCACCATCAAGTTCTATGAGATGGGGATGGGAGCTGCATGCTGTTCTTTTATGTAATGAGGTTGCATCCAGTCAGTGGTGTAATTTTGCTTACATTTGTACCATCATCAACTTTACAAAGCAATGAACTCGGTCACAGCTCGAATTCAATATAGTCAAGCCTCAAACAGCCCCTGCTCTTACTCCTGTTTTTGATACGATATGGAATGTTTTTTGATTGACAGTCGAAGTACTAATACGCTCCATCAGCTATAACTGTCTCATTTGTATGCGGTCGCAGCTAATAAATTAATTTCGTATTGCGTCCACGGCTCACAACGCAAACGGGACCGGGACACATCACCAAAAGCGCCTAACCGTGTCTATCCAATATTAATGCCAATACTAACAGTATCGTACAACATGTCACACTAATTCAGGTCAGCGCAATTTAAATCCTTATCCAAGCCACTCTTCCTCTGTATCTCTGATGGTGCTCACCAAATTAGTCCTTTAAACTCTTAACAACCCCCTTCCCCCTTCCGAATCCATACATAAATAGATACACAGAGAACAGACACATAGCTCCGTCCTCCGTCGTCGTCGTGTTGTGTCGTCAGTGACCCGGAACAAAAAGGATTATACGCGACGCTCATCATGTTTATTTTTAGAAGAACTTTGCTCCGTTAGTGGATATAATCAGGAATTGCACTTTTGGGGATGGTTAGGGTAGGGTTTGGGTTAGAATTTCAGTTTGGGTTGGGTAGGGGCGATATATGGGGAAGGTGATTAAAAATTCAGTTCAGCTTTAACTATGCAAATAAATTTTCTGCAAAATAATTCATTTCAAATTACCACCATGCTGCATTGTTTCAAGGGGCGTTTGTCCACCCTGCCGCCTGGGGTTGAATGTGCCATGGAAAAGTTTAAAATTAAGTTAGTAGTATATACGTACGAAACGTACAGGAAACGGAAACTGCGAGCACGCCGAGCATCACTGCAAGCAAACAAAACTGAATTAAAAATCTAAATTTGGGTCAGTCATTAAGTTTCCTGGGAATTCAGTGTTAGCTCAGTTTTGGTTTAAATATGTGACTACAGTAAAAATAATTGGCTTGAAATAGAAAAAATATATAAAAACCTAAATTAGCTCTCGGTATGTTTGCATAATTTTGTATAATCTCTCGTAAATTAGAGCCGAAAGGAGGGACATTTGAAATAAATTCCGGAAATTCGTTCTTTTTTATCCGAAAGATTTAAAGCTAAAAAATGTATGGACATATTATTCTTCCAAACCTTGCACAAAAAATAGATGCGATTAGAGTATATAGGATGTTTATTTCATGTTTCTTGTGTACGATTTGACAGACAGTTGAGAATGTCCAACTGTATTGAAATTTCTTTAAGGCTCTTATATTTTTTTACTTATTTACTTAAGGTGGCTCTACAGTCCTGTAAGAACTAGAGCCTGACCCAACTTCTCCATCTATAGCTCGGTCTCGTGCTAGCTATCTTCAGTTGCGCACTTCAAGTTGGGTGAGGTAACTTTTAACTTGTGCACACCACCCGATCCGCGGCCGTACTATACTGAGCTGTTCTGTAGGCGTGGTTACGACAAATTTCAGTGCCGGAACATTGGTTACCATGCGATCGAAATGACCCATTCATATCACGTGTTTGACGTCGCTCCATTTACTCCCCTCCACTCACCTTCTATGCATACGGGACCGTAGATTACACGGCGAACTGTTCTTTTAAAACGACACAAGGTGCATTCTTCGGATTTTGTCAAAGTCCATGCTTTTGCACCGTTTAGCTGGAAGGGGTGATGATGGTCTTATAAATCGATCTTAGTCCAAAGAAACAGCGGTTACCAAGAGAAATTTTTCGTTTGATCTCAGTGCAAGTGTTTGTTTCTTTATTCAAAGCGCAGCCTATAGGTAGACAAGGTCCTTAACTACCTCAAAGTTACGTTTGTTAATGGTAACATTTTGATCAAGACGTCAGTATTGCAGGCCCATTTGACATCACGCTGAGTTGTTTCTCTTCCAATTATGTCAATGTCATCAACATATGCTGATAATTGTCTGGTATATTCTTTCAAGAACGATGTTAAAGAAATCATGTGGCAGCCATAACCTTGCCTAAAGCCTTTTTTGACATAAAAAGACCAAAGGTTCAGTTTAATGGTTTCCTGCCTTTATGGAGCAGCGTGAATTCTCCATGGTCCTGTACATGCTAAAACTAGACATCAGATATACAGTTCGTCCCTGTAGACGCTGTTATATGCGGCCTTGAAATCGATGAAAAGATATTGGGTGTCGATTTGATTTTGTTGGTTTTGTTTTCCATAATTTGTAGTATTGTGAATATTTGATCAATTGTCGACTTTCCTGGTATAAAGACAGACTGATAAGGATCCATAAGTTTGTTGACAATGGGAATCCGACCGACGTTTACATATTGTGGCGGAGAATGCGATGTTAAGGAGACTGATTCCTCCATAGTTGATGCAGCTTATAAGTTCTTCTTTTTTCAATATCGGGCAAACAATATTGAGGTTCCATTCATAGGGAATTCTTTTTTCCCATACCATCAAATATCCATAGAGGCTTTGAAGAACTCAGCATTCAAGTCATCTGTTCCAGAGGCTTTATTAGACTTTACCTAAGATATGGCAATATTTACTTCGTCTAAGTCGGAAAAATTGGATTCTTAGCTTTTGTCGTCTATATTGAATGCATCAACCTACCTGACAGTTGAATTCGGTTTGGCGTCGACGTTATACAGTCTACAGAAGTGATGTTTCTATATTCTCTGCAATATCAGCGGTTCTACAATAATGGTTCTATTTCAGTTCTTGCAGTCTTCGGTTAGCACTTAATTTCTGCTTCTATACTTCTTAACATCTGCAACGACACGCTTCTCATGCTTGGGAGAAGTCGGTGTTCGTCTCTCCTCTTCTGCTTGTAGAGCTATTACATAGCTCTCAATATTATCCATAGTAATCCCTAAAGTCTGACCAGCGAACTCTGCGAGTGCTTTGCTATTCGTTTGGTTAACCTTTCTCCGTCCAGTACCATAGTTTTCGCAATGAATTTCAATAAATGAAGTCGCAATGTTTCTATGAATATTGGTGTGATTCCTGTTTCAAAAAACAGCATATGGTTTAGTGAGGACTGAGGAAGCTTGAAATTTCGCTTTAAGAAAAATCGGAGCAGTTTTTCTACTGTATCGTATGATTTGTATCCTCACACTAGAGCTCAAGATTTAGAAACTGCCTGGAATAATTGGTATTTGATTCTCATCGATATATGTTTATCTTCCAGACAGTTTTTCCATGCGGCACTCCTGAAAGTGTTGTTTCATGTTCATGTTGCAATAGATATTTATTCTCAAGTATTTATATGACTTTACTGCTTCTAATTCCTGTCCATCAAAAAACCACTTCTCATTCCTAGCGTAACAGCCACCTCCTTTTCCAAACACCATTGTTTTGGATTTATTTATGTTTACATTCATCCTAGATTCATCACAGCATTTCTTCAGCTGATTAATCATTCGCTGTAAACGTTCTGGTGTGTCCTCAAGGAGTACAAAATCATCCGCATACATTAAAACTTTGATATGGATTCAACCAATTTTTACACCGACACATAAATAATCGGAAATGTCGTCTATAAATATTTTTAAATATTGCATCCTTGTTTCTGTCCACAAAATGCATAGAGCTTTCTCTTTTCTCTAATAAATGTCTGCGCTTTCGTATTCAGAATGAAGATTTGATCTATGGTCCAGTAGTTCTCACGGAATCCTGCCTGGAATTCGGTTAAGCATCTGTTTTGTGAAGTCCAACTCTTAAAACGATTTGCCATAACCTCCAATAATATTTGTAGCGCTGAGTTGAAATGAAATGCCTTTATAATTATCAGCCTGATTAGGGGCTTCTTTTTTTAATGATTGGAAAGATTACGCTCTGCTGGAAGCTCATAGGGACATCTCCAATTTCAAATATTCGATTAAGTTCTTTGGTAAGAATTTCTAACAAATCATCATTGGCATATTTGAAAAATTTAATAGGAATGCCGTCAGTTCCTGGTACTTTGCGATCTTTATTTTTTACTAACCAGCTCTTACTTCTGCTTGATTGATGGGTTTATCCAAAATCCAAATTAGTACATCTGGTCTTGCATTCTGAAAACGAGGCTGGAGTAAGGAATCGAGAGGATTCAGCATATTACTGGAATATGTTTTTAGCTGTGCTGCATTGATCTTAGTCCAATTTTAAATTGTCTTCCATTTATTTTATTGACCATTTTCCACAGAGTTGCCGAGTCCTTCCATTGCGATATTTCAGTTGCTGTGATTCTTTGAAGCTCTGTTTTCTTGATTTCGCAGATGTTTTTGTAATCTTTTTTTGCTTTTAAATACATAAGCTTGTAGTTGATTTCATCTTACTTACGGAAGAGTTCTAAAAGAGCGAAAGATTTTCTTCTCTGTTTTTCACATTCATAATCAAACCATGGTTGTTTATAATGTTGTTTATTTTGTTTTGTTGGCATTAATGAAATGGTGGTTTTTATAAGACGCGTTATGTCTTCAAAATTTCCATCCATGTTCATTATTTCGATCGGTCTACTCATAATTGAGCGATATTTATCTATTTCCTTGGGATTTCATATGTTTTTTGGTAGAGGATTAATCGCAGTATCAGTATTTATCGTTTCAATGGAACTTAATGCAATGGTTGAACCTATCGGTAAATTGTCTGAAAAGTTCTGTGATTGTAGCTCATTATTATGCGGTTCCATTCTCCTCCAGTTAGACTAAGATCGATAACTGAACTGCCTTGGGCTCCCACAAATGTAAATTAACCTTGTGAATCTCCTTCAGGACATCTATTTTGTATTTTGAGGCCACATTCGCTGCAAAAGTCCAATAGTTGAAAACCTTTCAAATCTAAGATTTCGTCCTTGAAATTACGCACCTGGGGCGGATCGTAATAACTATCGGGTTGGGTACCTTATGGGTTCCGGTTATTGCGTTAAAATCTCCTGTTATTAATATATTAGTTTTGTGTTGTAGGTTATTAATAACGTCTTTTATCCTTTGTAAATCGACGCTCCATTGTGGTCCTTGGGATCCATTAAGATACACAGGAATGATGTAGTATCGTTGATGCTTTTTCTGTATCCATAAAGACCACCTTCGCTTGCTCACCCTCGTCCGTTTTTCAGCCTTTTTTTTATAGATTTTTACAAACATTTTTGAATATTGTTTTCCCGTTTTTTGTTTTAGCAGCTAAGTCTTTTTTAAGTTAATCGAAATCTATTTCATAAAGCAAATCACTCCCGATACAGAGCAGAGAGCAGATTGCATCAAGTCTTTTCTACGTTATCATTGTTCGACAGGGACTTTTTAAGCGTTTTAATTGACTAAATGATCTTTCCACAGATCAATAATTAATCACCATCAGACTTAAAACGTAATGCCGTGATCTACGTTCGGAACGCTGATGTAATTTTATCTTTCCACATAATCTTATATAAATTAGTTTGAATGCCAAATTTAAAATTATTGCTATTTTTATGCATCACATAACGATGGAATTGTATTAACTCGTCAGCAACTTCTGAACTTAAATCTTCCGGATAATTTGACACCAAACGCTGGGCGCAGGCTAAAACGTTGACTTTTTCATTGCTTGTGTAAAGAAAATCAAATCGTATTCTTAACTTATCCTTCCGGCATCTAAATCGGAAGCATTATCATCGTTAGCAATTTTTTTGCGCATTCGTTTTCCTGTAATCATGTAGCTGCCATCAGGTAGAAGTTCCTTAGACCGCGTTTCAATAGCATCAAAATTATCACGCACTTTCTCCAGCTGATCGGACAATGATCTATAAAAATTCGCGCATGCCAGTAGTGTTACGTCTTGGCTCTGTAAAACCTTACTGACTTTTTGAATACTTTGTAAAATATCGTTTCAAATCACAAGCATTAAGGCAAATTCTAGTTCATTCATTTTGTTTAGTAGATCACCAGCTTCGCTCTTAGCATCTCCTTTTAATGTATTATCTTCAGAAATGTCGTTTAAAGTATCTAATAATTTATTATATGATTTAATGATGTCAAAAGGAGCTGCAGCATGAGTATCAGAAAGTGATTTTATCACATTGTCATTTTAAAGAGCAGATTTTAACATTTGCCATCTACTAGTTGATGCAGAAAAAAAAATTGTAGAGCGATTGTACGACATACAAAAAAATAAACTGCGATATTACAGCAATCCGCAGCGAAGGTACATAGACTGCATATGGATTTGTCAGAAGAATTGTTGTTGCTTAAATAACCAGAAATATTTATTTGTTTAATAATTTCCTCGCGAACTCTTTGAGTCATTATTTCAATCAATTCTTCGTTTATATTTTTATATAGATAAGCATGATATAAAAATCATGTAAAATAAAATAATTCGGATGTCCGAATTTGAAAATATGAGTGCACAAGTAAGGATCAAACTTTGCTATTAATTCAAGGAGAAACATAATATTGCCATTATTTGGTGAACCAAATTTTTCTTCAGATCCCCTATCTGCTAGTCCACGTTCAGGCAAATAACAGCAACAACTCTTTTAAGTACATGTTTCCAGTATGAACTTGACTCTTGCATTTGTCTGTCAAAATCTGTCTTAATTGCGCTGTGGGATCTACGTGTAATGTAATCCATCATCGCTGGCCTATTGTGATCAGGAAACAGCTTAAAATAAAAGCAGAACAACGCTCCTTTTGAGATGGAATACAAAATCCATTGATAGTTCTCGCCATTTGCTTGTTTACCAATAAAATAAGACGATTGGCAAACTCTAATTTTACCTTCTGCGTATGTTCGTCGAGATATAAAAAGGACCATCATGATTATTGCATTTGCTAGGTCCAGAGACGATCCAATATTCAATATCAGCGGAAACTCTTATGAACAATAAATATACAGTTGATTCTATTTACTTTTGTGGCCCCTTTTTCGTTATGCCCCAGGCATGAGCCTGGTCAAACTAAGGTTAAATCCTGGGCTGGATATCCCGAACTAAGTTAACCATAGGTATGCATAAGCATTTCATGTGAACCGACAGAAAATTTCGTCAAATTCGTCTTCTTTTATGAGTAAACGGTGGAGTTAATTTTATACTTTGGATTTTCCTGGCATCCCTTAAATTTGTCTTTGTTTTATCAGAGCGAAAGCCAACAAAGCTTGCCGCTGAATGGAACTGCTTAGTGTTTAAGCTGGAGTGCCTCATGGGTCTGTCCTTGGACCACTTCTTTTAATACTTTTCTTAAATTATTATTAGACTGTCTTATTCAATAATTTTTTGTTGCCGTCGATGATGTTCAAACAGTATTTATGTGTCAACGTTCTGAGGATACAAATATCGTAGACACAATTACATTGACGAGCCTTGAAAATACATGAAAATATATGCCATATTGTACGTGTGCATATGTTGCTATTGATTTTGCCAAAATAAATTTAATTCGTAATCAGTTGTGTCCTCTCCCAAGGGATTCAATGTTCATTATAGCTTCGATTGTTATTTGTGTGGGTGGACGTATTGTTCAATACAATGGTATAGGAAACCAATAGCAAGTGAAATCAAATAATTCCATTTATTATATGTGTAGGATGTTATAGGATGTAGGTATGTAGGTATCTCATTTTCAGATCAGGAGTGTTGAGTAACACTAATCCCATTTGGGGAATTCCAGACACGCATCTCCCAACAAAATGAATATACAACAAAAGCCATAGGTATTTTATGGTATAGATATAGATGTATCTTGCCTTTTTCTTATAGCTTGTTATAAAACGCTTTGTGTCCTTTTTTCTGGTAAATTGATTTTAATCAAAAGGCAAAACAGCTGATCTAAAAGTATAAAAACTAAAAAACTTTTTCTATTTCCTTTTTTATCTTGTGTTTTGTTCAAATGTAAATAAAGTTTATTGAAGAAGAAAAATTTGATAATAATCGAAGCAGATTAAGGATACACTATTGACTTTTCATTTCATTTCGTTTCGAAGAAAAAAGGATTTCAAATTAAAGTTGTTTTGTGTATTATTGAATAAATTTTATGAAAACTTTTTCGTCTAAAATTGAATTTTATGTTAAACTAAAAGAAAAAATCTAAAATGTATAAATTCTTTTCAAATACAAATGAACTTTACCATTTTAGAATAATTTTGTCCTTGAATTTCATTTAACAATATTGCCTCCATTTTGATTGCAATTTATGACCAAGGATAAAGGAGAAAAAGTTTATCAGATGTTTTTTTTTTTATGAGCTCAAATGTACCCACGTATATAAATGTAAGTTGACATTTTCAAGTACTTTACCCCCATCCGTTTCGTATTTAAGTCCTAATTACCTCAACCTTAGAGTTTTTGCCTGTGAAAATGTGTAATTTGTCATTTTGGTATCGTAATCGTATACCAACCATCGACATTGAGGAATGTCCCAATTATATCCTTGTAAATCCTTTTCAAGTTGGCTTCGTTTTAGAAAGGTATTATGGAGGATGGAAAATTGGTATAGAAGCAAAAAGTACTAAAATCAAATCATTCACGAACGGTTCCGCACAATAAAACTTTCCTGATTCATGTACGTGAGCTATAAGAATAAAAACAAAAGAAACAATATACCTTCATACCTTGAGTTAATTTATTTATGTATGTCTATATAACTTCTTATATATGTATCTATACCTTTTTTCTTATGTGGATTGGTCTCTTAACCACTTTTTACGAGCAATTTCATGGTTTCTCAGGAAAAATCCTTTTGGTTCATTTGTTATGCACACATTTCTTTAAAAACAAAACAAAACATTATTATCTTTTTACAGGCTCTAAATTACTTTTTACATTTATTGTTATTGCCAGCATTATAACACCTAAGGTTTTTGCTATATAAGTACATAAGAATTTAATAGACAATTTTTGGGGATTTTTATTTTGTTGTATCAGCGTATAAACATTATTAAATTAATATTAATTGGATGGAACTAAGAACCTTTGTACGAGATACATCAATGTTTTTTAGTCTTCATGTGCTTCTTAACGTCTGTTTTCGTATGTAAAATGGCGTAAAACTTGTCCTTAATAAAGAATTAATCCCTATACAAATATTTAGGATTACAACAATTTATGTCTTGTTGACGTGTATTTTAGATTAAACTGTCAAAGCAGAATTGACTTTTGCCGCCATTTGTAAAAAAACATGTGTACATTACATTTTTTAAGTTCCATGAAAAGTGTGGATAGTTGTTGTCTATGGTTTGACAGTTCCAAATGTCAAACTACGTTGATTTTTCTTTTCGGTTAGGTTTGGAGATTCAACATAAATCACTTAAAGATGGAAAAATGTTTCAAAATTACAAAAAATGTTTAAGAAAATAAATGTTGGTCCAGACAATTCATGAAGCTCATTTCTGGTTAAATATTTTCGTCAAAAAGCTAAATTGACATTCATATACGGCCTTTCTCAAGCCATTACTGTTCCACAATTATACCCTTTCAAATTGTCTGGTTGGTGGTATTTACACGATGCGCTGATGGCGGAATCATTCGTCCTTATTAACATCCCATTGGAAGATATTGTATAACTAGTCGGATTTGTCGAATTGCAAGTTTTGACATTTCTTGACGTTTCAAGGTCACTAAAATTTAAGTTCAATAGGAATGTGAGTCACTGTATGTTTCCGTACGTGAGTACTTTCAGAATATTGTTTTTCGCCGTCCATATCTCAAGAATCAGTACAGATCTCGACTTGAAATAAATGTTGTGCTTTTAAATTTCCTGAAATGTCTTCATGACCCGGCATACAGCAAAGTTGAGTATTAAATTCTGTTCCATCTCCGTTAGAAATGATCGAAAGTTAGGGACTGTTACAAAGTTTGTAGAGATTTGATAACAGCCTGTCTATCTGAGAAAATACGGATATCATATGTTGATGTCACGCATTCTTTTAAACTGGACAAGACTTCTTTCATCGCTAAAAATGTCTGCCTGGAACACGCTAAAATGATTGGGAAGGCGGAATGAGAGACTTAATTTCAGTCTTTCAGAGTACACACCTCCACTAACCCCTTCTTTTCTCTTTGATCCATCTCTGTAAAAGTGGACTTAATCATCTTCCAGTTACGCACCCTTATCCCAGAAAGATCTGGAAGGTATAGAAATCTTTAAGATTCTGTAGAATTGCAGTTGGGGAACGTGTAGTCAGGGTGTTTTGGTATTTAATCTAAAAACTTAAGAATAACGGAGTGGCCAATGTTGTTGTTAATCCACTGCAATGATGCTAATAGCACAACTTCCAGCTATTTTTTTGCTAAATATACCACGAGGTGTTAGGTAGAGTTGAGTGTCCAGTGTAACAGATTTTTTTATATTAACCGCACACTTAAGAGGATATAACTAAACTTATCATGTAAAGACCCAGCGTTAGCACTAGGAAGAGGAGAGAGAGGTTGAAAGGAGGTGTCGCTGCACATTGCTTTTGAATTCCTGAATATTGCAATGGCTGGGAAAAATAGAGTGTGTTTAAAGCATTCCAAATTCGGGTAGTACGGCTAAAGAACCAATCTCTGTATTTAATAATATGGCCGAAGTTGGGCTTGAGGGTATAATGATGAACATTCCTAGAAGCGCGATTATTACGGTTGAACTGTTTATGGGGAGGAATGCAACTGGCTATTTCTCCAGAGCATAAACCATTAAAATAACGGTAAAAACGCGTGAGACAAGAAACTTTACGACGATATTCGAGAGACGCAAATGATCCCATGATTGTGTTATCACCAATCAATTTAAATGGTCTACGTTGAATTCTATCAAGAGGCTTAAGTAAGTTGCAGAAGCACCAGGCCCAGAGATGAATCTTAAACTCAAGCGTATATAAGTTAGATAACAGCCAGATCAGATGGGTAGAACAACTTTTTGCATCGCCTTAGAAAACCCAAACATTTTGCGCCATTTTTGGCGACATCGCGTGCCATCTCGCTTTAAATTCCAAGCGGTTTTTTAATCTTCATTGTATGCAATGTTGTTTATGTCGGAATTTTATGAACTTATCATACTTTGTCAATGCAGTTCCACATTCGAAGGTGAGGGATGTGATTCTGAAAACGAATATGTAAAGCTAAGAGTACCATCGTCAGCGAAACAATGTATTGGATTAGACTATGCAGACAGGAGATCATTAATAAAAATGAGAAAGAGTGTTGGCGATAAAAACAGAGCCCTGGGGCATGCCAGCATTTATTTTTTTTCTTCAGACTTGAATCCATCCAATACAAGTTAAATTGAAGGATTCGGAAGGTAATTACTAACCCAATGAAGGAGGGATTCATGAAATCCGAAAGCACGCATTTTCGTTAAAAGAGCCTAATGCCAAATCCTATAAAATGCTTTTGAAATATCAAGTGCAATAATCTTACTTTCTCCGAAACGACGTAAAGATTTCTTCCACTGTTCAGTAAGATGAACCATGAGGTCACCAGTGGGCCTATTGCTTCGAAAGCCGTATTGTCGTTCATTAAGAAGCTTTTGATCCTTGAGATATTTCTTGAGTTGATAATTAATCATCGTTTCCATGACCTTGGAAAGAAGGGACTTAAGTGCAATCGGTCGGTAATTAGAGTGTGATGAAGATTTGACTTTTTTGGTAATAGGTTGGAGAAATGCTGTTTTCCATCCGCTCGGAACGAGACCTGAGGAGTAGAACAGATGAAAAAGATTTACGGAGTGGTTTTGTCAGCTTTGAAGAACACCTCTTCAGAACAATAGCTGGGATTCCATCCGGACCATAGGCAAGCTGAACGTTGGATTTTATTTAGTTTGACTTTGTTTAGTTTTTTTTTTCTAAATCATTTTACCATGCTACCACAGCGTACATTGAACGCGTTCTGATTACCGATCGGTATAAGCAATGAGTGATTCTGGATTGTAAGCTCCATTTATTACTAATATCTTTTTTGCAAAAAAATAGCGCTACAGTTCCTTTTTGACTCTTTCTTGTACATTGCGTTTCCAATTTAGTTTTTTGTTTAAAATAAGACCCAAGTACTTAGCCTCGTCTGAGAATTGTATTTCCTCGAAAATAGGACTAAATCGGTTTAGTGTGGCTTAACACCCAGTCCACACCCATCAGCCCAAAGTATTAGTCTGTATAAGGCATTTTGTAAGAGTTTTAAGGTGTTAAGATGTTTTGCTGAAACCACTACAACAATGCCATCTGCATAGGCGATCACTCTGAAACCCTCCGCATCCAGACTAGTTAGGATTTCATTCACTACTAGATTCTAGAGGAGAAGGGATAGAGCATCACCTTGCAGTGTTCCTATACTAACGAATCGTCTTGCAGAAGAGTTACTCATTTTTGAGGTAATTATTTTACTAGTCAGCATTAAATGAATTAACTCCCGAAGCGAACTCTCTACATTTAGAGATGTCAGTGCAGAAGTGATTGCAGATGTGTCCACGTTGTTAAAGGCACCTTCGATGTCAAGGAAAGCAACCATAGTGAACTCTTTATGATGGAGGGAATATTCGATGGTGCGTACTAAAGTGTGTAACGCTGTTTCCACCGATTTGCCTTACAGTAGACATGCTGAGACATAGATAGAAGTCTTGTATCAATACTTGCCCTTAAAGGATACTATATAAATCTTTGTAACGCCTTGAGAAGGAATGGTGATAGACTCATTGGGTATATGAACAAGATTCAAAATTGCCTGAGGAATTTCGTAGTTCGACTGCTAATATGGCAATTAGTTAAGAGGGGAAGTTTACAGTGTAGGACGCATCCAGTTAAGAGGGGAAGTTTACAGTGTAGGACGCATCCAGGCCTTTCCTTTTTTTTGAATTGTTTGGTTTAAGAAAATATCAAAAACTTCCAGGTTTTCATGGTGAAATTGTAGATTTTTTGATTTTAAGTTAAGAGGAGAAGTTTACAGTGTAGGACGCATCCAGGCCTTTCCTTTTTTTTGAATTGTTTGGTTTAAGAAAATATCAAAAACTTCCAGGTTTTCATGGTGAAATTGTAGATTTTTTGATTTTAAGTATTTTAATTTGTTTTCCTGTCCTCAAGTCTAGCTGGGATGTCCACAAGTTTTGACCGATAAGTGCAAGAGATAACCTTTACTTTCTTTTATATTTATTTTCAAAAGTTCAAAAATTATCAGGCATTGAACATATTTTTCAGTCAGGATTCGAGAAAACAACCTTAAAACCCTATTTCAATTGAATATCAAGTGTCTTTTATTTTCAGCTTTAAGGACTTAATTGTATCTGCCAAAGAACAATTTTCCAAGACAAATACTATTGGAAACTACCATTTTAACATTTACAATTCTATAGAGATAAGTAAAGAAGGTCATTGTTTGCGTGCTGTTAGTTGACTAAAATGCAATTTAGTAAAATGCATGGTCACAAAAATACCAGAAAACAAAAATGTTCCCAATTTGTTAACCAAGGCTAAGAACATCCTTAAAAACAAGAACAATAAGAATATTAATGCTAGGATATAGAAGTCTTGTTAAATTAAAGTGCTTATAGGTACTTCTGATTTCAAGGCATCTCTTGTTACACTAAAACACACATTACCCTTGTCAAGCAAGGAACATCCTATTTTTGCTCTTCACTAAAAATACACACACACACAAATGACTTCTAGGATGGTTCGTTAATCAAATCCCTATAAAAGAGTCTAATATTGCACAAAGTAAGAAGAAAGGGGAACTAAAAATATGTCATATCCTTTGCCATCTTTCATGTTCCAAAAACTACATCACTTCTCGCTCTCTTGCTCTCTCTCTCTCCCACAGCTGCAGCTGGGATTGGGATGTACTGAAACTGAACTGATTATGGGGTACTCCTATTCTATTCATATGTACTATATTCAGTATTAGGTACCTTCCGTTACGTCTAACCCTGCATTTGTTTTCCTTATAGCAACGTCAACCGCTTATTCGCACATAATCTATCTAAAGTGCAGCTTTCGCATGTGTGGCACAACAACACATCCTGTCCAAAAGATTTATACATTTCCTGACAGCTTCCTCTTCGTGATGCAAGCAACAGCAACAGCAACATACAAAACACAAAACGTACCGTATGTATGTATGTATGTATAGAAAAGCTGCAACAAAACGGGAGAAAATGTCCTTGGGTGACACAGAGTTGCACATTCTATTCATGTCCTTTCCGGCGGATGTGTGTTCGCATCATTTACTCCTGATCTCTCACCAACAACAACCAACGTATTCTATTCACGTGTCTCTTCCCTTTATATTCGAGTAAGTCAGTTCGTCCTTTTTTGTTGGTGCTGTACTGCACTCGTAGTCACACTATAGAACTTTTAGAAAAATAAGGAAAGGACTTTGAATGAGCAAAAGGCGTTTGGGGTATAAAGTAGAAGGACATAATATAATTTTCATTTTGATGTAAATTTATTTATGTCACATAAAAATTTCACTCTACTTGTCATCCTTAACAACGGGGGGTGCTATATATTTTATTTATGCTGATGCTTAAGCTGATTTTGACGCTGCTGCTGCTGTGGCGGTGGCGTTGATATGAAACGTTAGTTCGTCCATTTTCTAAAAAGTAAAAAAAGGAAAAAAAAAAACTAATTTTTTAGTTATTGCTTTTGGGGTAATGCACTCGAATATTGTGTCGTTCTTATGCTGCAATTTTTAGATATAGTGAATTTATTTGAAATACATATTCCTTAGAAACTTTCCCGATATTCAAACTTTAATAAGCCAAAGTGTAAACAACAACAACTTTTTATGGTATTTCTTCTAACTTTTTGTTGAATCACTGATGCTTTTATAATATTCCAATCCTGGTAGATTTGTGGAGATGGTGGTGGTGGTAAGAGGGGAACAAATCAAAGAAAAA